>NC_042996.1:16059716-16359716 GCF_901001165.1 Salmo trutta | reverse complement strand
TACGTGGATCATTTTAAGATTGTTCTATACATCAGTTGGGGTCTCTATAAATTTCAGTATGAGATCCTAAACCTAGCATGAAAGTGCATCCTTGTAGCTGTGTGGGCTAATATAGTGAATATGTTTGCCTTGGGGTAAATTGAGCCAATGACCACGGGGTAAGTTGAGACAATGGTTGGAGCCAATTGCAAGTTGAGCAAATGTAAGTGTTTTCTTCCTAGGCTTAAACAGGACCTGGCCTATGTTAAAAATGTTTTTAAAGGTACAAAGTGTTTGTTAGGCGTTAAGCCTGTGTTAAAAGATGCTTAAAAGGATACAAAAATATATATTGTGATTGCACTGAATTGTGTTTGGGAAATAAAGATAGACATGGTTTTAAAAAGGTAGTGGTAATACTTTAATTCAGTACAGAAATGTGTCGCTGGCTTAACCCCATACCCAGGGTAAGTTGTGCAAACCACTTTTTTGGACAAGCTATATTTTAAAAACTTTAATGTTTACATGAATTCTGATCATTTCCAGGGATACACAACATCCTGAAATATATGTAGTTATCTTTGTTAGAAAAAATACTAAATTTCCCTTGACAGAGTGATGCTGAATGTAAAAAATGGCTCAACTTACCCCACTCTCCCGTAAGTGTTTTCAATGTTGGGTACATACTGTACACTGAGTGCACAAAACATACCCTTTCCATGACAGACTGACCAGGTGAATCCAGGTGAAAGCTATGATCCCTTATTGATGTCACTTAAATCCACTTCAATCAGTGTAGATGAAGGGGAGGAGAGATAATTGAGACATGGATTGTGTATGTCTGCCATTCAGAGGATGAATGGGCAAGACAAAATATTTAAGTACCTTTGGACAGGGTATGGTAGTAGGTTCCATGCGCACCGCTTTCTGTGTTAAGCACTGCAACACTGCTGGGTTTTTCAATCTCAACAGTTTCCTGTGTTTAAAGAATAATCCACCAACCAAAGGACATTGAGCCAAATTGACACAACTGTGGGAAGCATTGGAGTCAACATGTGCCAGCATCCCTGTGGAACGCTTTCGACTCCTTGTATAGTCCATGCCCGACGAATTGAGGCTGTTCTGAGGGCAAAAAGAGTGCAGTTTTATTTTACTAGGCAAATCAGTTAAGAACAAATTCTTATTTTTAATGACAGCCTAGGAACAGTGGGTTAACTGCCTTGTTCAGGGGCAGAACAACTTATTTTTACCTTGATCAGCTCAGGATTTGATCTTGCAACCTTTTGGTTACTAGTCCAACTCTCTAACCACTAGACTACCTACCTGCCGCAGTATTAGGAAGGTGTTCCTGTTTTGTACACATCCAAAATATGTATTTTCCCAGATGTTGAAGTTAGGTTAATTTTCGGTTCTGAATTAAAGTTGAAAAGATGTATTGAGTAGAGTACATTAGAGTAAAGTATAATGTACAATACAGTACATTATACTTGTACTGTTGTACTCTACTGTACTCAACTACCATTTACTGTACTCTAATGTACTGTACACTGCTGTGCTGTTCAAACTTGTGAAACATAGATGTCTATGATTTGTTCAGATTTAGTCCAGTCAAATGTTTTGGCTTGTCCGGACCGGACCAAATCTGAACCAAAACATAGACATCTATGATTGGTTCAGATTTGGTCTGGTTTGTAGATGTTGAAATCAAGGTGGTCCGGACCTCACATAAAAGGACCTAAACAAGACATGACATCTGCTTAGGCCCGTGCTTACTGGGGTGTAGCCTACCATGTCGGCTACAATGGAATGTTATGAATGCCCATCCACGTGGTAGGCCCACCATTTGTAAAACTGGCCGTTGCATTGGCTTTATTAGTCCTGATTCCTGTGACTAATCATTTTGGCTATTTAAGCTCTGAATATCAGCTATCCTGAGCCTATTTGCAATGAGAATCGATGTGTTTACACAGCTGGAAATGGAGAAGTATTTAATTTTTCATTATGATCATAATCAAAAAATGTACGGTGTGGTGGCTAATTTCTGCATTACCAAATGAGGAGAGTTAAACACACCAGTCCTGGTTAACTACATCTTTAATTATTAAGATACTTTTGCAAAAGCTCTTGATCTTCAATAATGTACTCTCTTGAATGAACCATTGAATAAGGTGATTACACAATGGCTGCAGAGATATTTTATAGCAAAGATACACCCCCTTCAACGTACATTGACGAACCACAAATCTTAGTAACAGTTCACAAAGGTTAAGTTTTGTATGACAGATATCCATAAAACACAGCAGACAGTAACTGCTATGTCAACAGGGTTCATTCTATAGACCGGTGTCTGGTCTCCCTAGAACCGTCCCTCCCTGGTACGGTATTGAACAAAACCATTAGCTCATGTCCTCTGGAATGCTTTTTAGGCGTTCTTATCAAAATACACCATAAATCTCCTTTGTCAGTGCTATCTCATAGTGGCCCATCCTCAGTAAAACACCTCTTGTTCCCACTCCTGGACAAGCTCACTGAGGGGAGTGACCGGCGCACAGACATTGTGGAGACAAATAATTGGTTCCCCATTAATCACGCCATCCCTTCACATGGTTTAAGAATAGGTAATGACACATTCCCATATGAAAGACAAATCTGACCTCTCCCCTCTCTGGGCCCCAAGTGACTGAGCCCCAGCTAAGGGAAACGTGCAACTGAAACATACCAGAGTCCAAAGGACACTTTCTAATGACAAGTATCTCACATAAGCATATTATACTAATAAAACATCTTAATCATCTATGTTACCCAACTAATTCTGATTCATCCACCACAACGGATACAAACTTGAAACCATTGATTATCATGCCAATTTAAGCCCAAGGGGTAAAACTCCTGGACAGCAGTTGTGAGTAGCCTAATTTACCATTCCATATTGTCCATTTTACTTTGATCTGTCCTGTATTTATGATATTATGTTTGTTAACATGCCACATTTAAGTGCATTTTTTATTTGATTGGGCCCCATTTAGGTTAGGCTATTTGATCGGAGAAATGTGCATGATGTAAAAAGTGGCTGGCTAATGAAATTGTCATACATTTAATCTCCAGCCTGTAGGCTACAGAAAAGGCCATAATACGCATCCACCATAGACTATAGACCCTTTTCCAGTACACAACACACTGACGTCACGCAGAAATGCGTGCTACTCTTGGTAGTTTTTTCTTTCAGTAAGAAAGCCACCACCATCTGCCCATTCAACATAACCTAGATTTACATTTGTATTACTTCTAAACAAAATAACTTTTTTTGCAGTCTCATAGGCTTACAATGATGTTTTGATTCTTGCTTTAACAGTCGCTAAGATTATATTTGGTTGTGATCTTAGCAAAATAACTATTTTGGATGTAGCAGTCATTAGCTAGAATACTAATGCTCATTGACATGGGCTGTAGCAAAAGCTAGCCAAAGAGACATTTCACTGGTTGAAGTTGAAGTGTTTTTTTTAAGTATAAGGCAGTTGATTTGCGATGATGACACAAACATTATATTATGCAGGACATTCATAAGAGCCTTAGTCAAATTATAATCCAAAAGTAGTGTGAAATACACTCATAAGCAACATGCAAATATAGGCTTTTGTTGTTGCTTCAATGTGCAAACACAGAAAGGGGTGTATAGGCTACATGGTTTATGTAACGCCTCGTTTACATCGTGACGTTTTTCATTACGCAGGCAAGTGTACAGTCGTGGCCAAAAGTTTTGAGAATGTCACAAATATAAATTTTCACAAAGTTTGCTGCTTCAGTGTCTTTAGATATTTTTGTCCGATGTTACTATGGAATACTGAAGTATAATTACAAGCGTTTCATAAGTGTCAAAGGCTTTTATTGACAATTACATGAAGTTGATGCAAAGAGTCAATATTTGCAGTGTTGACCCTTCTTTTTCAAGACCTCTGCAATCCGCCCTGGCATGCTGTCAGTTAACTTCTGGGCCACATCCTGACTGATGGCAGCCCATTCTTGCATAATCAATGCTTGGAGTTTGTCAGAATTTGTGGGTTTTTTTTTGTCCACCCACCTCTTGAGGATTGACCACAAGTTCTCAATGGGATTAAGGTCTGGGAGTTTCCTGGCCATGGACCCAAAATACTTAGTTATCACTTTTGCCTTATGGCAAGGTGCTCCATCATGCTGGAAAAGGCATTGTTCGTCACCAAACTGCCCCTGGATGGTTGGGAGAAGTTGCTCTCGGAGGATGAGTTGGTACCATTCTTTATTCATGGCTGTGTTCTTAGGCAAAATTGTGAGTGAGCCCACTCCCTTGGCTGATAAGCAACCCCACACATGAATGCTCTCAGGATGCTTTACTGTTGGCATGACACAGGACTGATGGTAGCGCTCACCTTGTCTTCTCCGGACATGCTTTTTTTCGGATCCCCCAAACAATTGGAAAGGGGATTAATCAGAGAAAATGACTTTACCCCAGTCTTCAGCAGTCCAATCCCTGTACCTTTTGCAGAATATCAGTCTGTCCCTGATGTTTTTCCTGGAGAGAAGTGGCTTCTTTGCTGCCCTTCTTGACACCAGGCCATCCTCCAAAAGTCTTCGCCTCACTGTGCGTGCAGATGCACTCACACCTGCCTGCTGCCATTCCTGAGCAAGCTCTGTACAGGTGGTGCTCCGATCCCGCAGCTGAATCAACTTTAGGAGACGGTCCTGGCTCTTGCTGGACTTTCTTGGGCGCCCTGAAGCCTTCTTCACAACAATTGAACCGCTCTCCTTGAAGTTCTTGATGATCCAATAAATGGTTGATTTAGGTGCAATCTTACTGGCAACTATATCCTTACCTGTGAGGCCCTTTTTGTGCAAAGCAATGATGACGGCACGTGTTTCCTTGCAGGTAACCAGAGGAAGAACAATGATTCCAAGCACCACCCTCCTTTTGAATCTTCCAGTCTGTTATTCAAACTCAATCAGCATGACAGAGTGATCTCCAGCCTTGTCCTCGTCAACACTCACACCTGTGTTAACGAGAGAATCACTGACATGATGTCAGCTGGTCCTTTTGTGGTAGGGCTGAAATGCAGTGGAAATGTTTTTTTGGTGATTCAGTTAATTTGCATGGCAAAGAGGGACTTTGCAATTAATTGCAATTCATCTGATCACTCTTCATAACATTCTGGAGTGTATGCAAATTGCCATCATACAAACTGAGGCAGCAGACTTTGTGAAATGTATATTTGTGTCATTCTCAAAACAATTGGCCATGACTGTAGTGTTTGTAACGCAAGATGAAGAGATCACATTTATTTTGGAAGATTGCAAAATATTACCTTTTCATTCAAGACAGGATAAATATATTGTTTCAGGTGATAATAAAACATGTTTGTTACTTTATCCTCAACTTGTTTCTGTAACTTTACAGCAAGTCAACCTAGCTTGCACTGCAGAGTAGCTTGCTAGCTAGCTAAAAGCTAAGCTAGGTGGAAGATAGCAATGATGTAGCTAGTGACCTCCACCTAATTATTATAATCAGAATTTTTTTAAATTATATATAAAAGCACCCCCACAACATGATGCTGCCACCCCCGTGCTTCATGGTTGGGATGATGTTCTTCGGCTTGCAAGCCTCCCCCTTTTTCCTCCAAACATAACGATGGTCATTATGGCCAAACAGTTCTATTTTTGTTTCATCAGACCAGGAGACATTTCTCCAAAATGTATGATCTTTGTCCCCATGTGAAGATGCAAACCGTAGTTTGGCTTTTTTATGGCGGTTTTGGGGCAGTGGCTTCTTCTTTGCTGAGCGGCCTTTCAGGTTATGTTGATATAGGACTTGCTTTACTGTGGATATAGATACTTTTGTACCTGTTTCCTCCAGCATCTCACAAGGTCCTTTGCTGTTGTTCTGGGATTGATTTGCACTTTTCGCACCAAAGTACGTTAATCTCTAGGAGACAGAACGTGCCTCCTTTCTGAGCAGTATGACGGCTGCATGGTCCCATGGTGTTTATACTTGCATACTATTGTTTGTGCAGATGAACGTGGTACCTTCAGGCATTTGGAAATTGCTCCCAAGGATGAACAGACTTGTGGAGGTCTATAATTTTTCTTCTGAGGTCTTGGATGATTTCTTTTGATTTTCCCATGATGTCAAGCAAATAGGCACTGAGTTTGAAGGTAGGCCTTGAAATACATCCACAGGTACACCTCCAATTCACTCAAATTATGTCAATTAGCCTATCAGAAGCTTCTAAAGCCATGACATCATTTTCTGGAATTTTCCAAGCTGTTTAAAGGCACAGTCAACTTAGTGTATGTAAACTTCTGACCCACTGGAATTGTGATACAGTGAATTATAAATGAAATAATCTGTCTGTAAACAATTGCTGAAAAAATTCCTTGTGTCATGCACAAAGTAGATGTTCTAACCGACTTGCCAAAACTATAGTTTGTTAACAAGAAATTTGCGGAATTGTTGAAAAACTAGTTTTAATGACTCCAACCTAAGTGTATGTAAACTTACGACTTCAACTGTGTGTGTGTGTATATGTATGTTTGTATGCATGTGTATATATATAAAATAAGAAAACAAACGTCATTACCATCCCAATAAACGGGAGGCAACAGTCATGTAATATATTTGGCTTAACAGCCAATGTGTATTATTTAACATAACTTTTAAAATAGTACTCACTCAAAGGAATGGGTAGTTGTTTACAAGTTGCTAGGTATATATTATTGTTGAATTTTTTTTTCTGTAATGATTTTTTTTACATTATTTGAAAACGGATATGAGATACATATTAATGCCAAAATAATATGCAAAACAGCCTATATTATTTTTGGGGCATTAATATGTATCTCATATCCGTTTTCAAATAATGTAAAAAAAAAATCATTACAGAAAAAAACAATTAAACAATAATTAATATAAACAAGATACAACAGAAAAATGAAGAACAGAGAAACAGAGACATATATATATATACACAGTACATACACACAGTGCCAGTCAAATGTTTGGAAACACCTACTCATTCAAGGGTTTTTCTTTATTTTAACTATTTTCCACATTGTAGATTAATAGTGAAGACATCAAAACTACGAAATAACACATATGGAATAATGTAGTAACCAAAAAAGTGTTAAACAAATCAAAATATATTCTTCAAAGTAGCCACCGTTTGCCTTGATGACAGCTTTGCACACTGGGCATTCTCTTCATGAGGAATGCTTTTCCAACAGTCTTGAAGGATTTCCCACATATGCTGAGCACTTGATGACTGCTTTTCCTTCACTCTGCAGGGTCATCTGATGCAGCACTCCATCACTCTTCTTCTTGGTCAAATAGCCCTTACACAGCCTGGAGGTGTGTTTTGGGTCATTGTCGTGTTGAAAAACAAATGATAGTCCCACTAAGCGCAAACCAGATGGGATGGCGTATCGCTGCAGAATGCTGTGGTAGCCATGCTGGTTAAGTGTGCCTTGAATTTTAAATAAATCACTGACAGTGTCACCAGCAAAGCACCCCCACACATCACATCACACCTCCTCTTCCATGCTTCATGGTGGGAACCACACATGCGGAGATCATCCGTTCACCTACTTTGCGTCTCACAAAGACACGGTGGTTGGAACCAAAAATCAGAGGACAGATTTTCACCAGTCTAATGTTGCTCATGTTTCTTGGCCCAAGCAAGTCTCTTATTGGTGTTCCTTAGTAGTAGTTTATTTGCAGCAATGTGACCATGAAGGCCTGGTTCACACAGTCTCCTCTGAACAGTTGATGTTGAAATGTATCTGTAACTTGAACTCTGTGAAACATTTATTTGGGCTGCAATCTGAGTTGCTGTTAACTCTAATGAACTTATTCCCAGCTGCAGCGGTAACTCTGGGTCTTCCTTTCCTGTGGCGGTCCTCATGAGAGCCAGTTTCATCATAGTGCTTGATGGTTTTTGGGACTGAACTTGAAGAAACTTTCAAAGTTCTTGAAATTTTGCAGATTAAATGACCTTCATGTCTTAAAGAAATGATGGACTGTCTTTTCTCTTTGCTTATTTGAGCTGTTCTTGCCATAATATGGACATGGCGTTTTACTAAATAGGGCTATCTTCTGTATACCACCCCTACCTTGTCACAACACAACTGATTGGCTCAAACGCATTAAGAAGGAAATACATTCCATAAATGTTATTATGGCACACCTGTTAATTTAAATGAATTTCAGGTGACTACCTCATGAAGCTGGTTGAGAGAATACCAAGAGTGTGCAAAGCTGTCATCAAGGCAAAGGGTGGCTACTTTGAAGAATCTCAAATATATTTTGATATGTTTAACACTTTTTTGGTTACTACATGATTCTATATGTGTTATTACATAGTTTTGATGTATTAACTATTATTCTACAATGTAGAAAATAGTAAAAAATAATGAAAAAACCCTTGAATGAGTAGGTGTGTCCAAACCTTTGACTGGCACTGTGCATATTTTTGGGGGTTTTTAGCTCTTCCCCACCTAACCTGGATGATTCCCTTTCCCTACAGCCACTTCTGTTGATCCTCTCACTTCAGTTGACACACACACTTCCAGACACACTCCATGTATGCAGTTACCCATGACTCAAATGTGAGGGAAAGGTATTGAGGATGTAGGGGCTAATGAGCTCCTCCGGTGAGTCATGGGTAACTGCATATATGGAGTGTGTCTGAAAGTGGGAGTTCGAAAGGAAATAGGTGGATCAACAGCAATGGCAGTAACATCAGTGGGTAGATCATTCAACAGGAATGGCAGTAACATCAGTGGGTAGATCATTCAACATGAATGGCAGTAACATCAGTGGGTAGATCATTCAACAGTGATGGCTGTAACATCAGCGCTCCATTATTGGTTAGACTGGCCATAGTCAGGTGCACTGCAGGTCACCTTAATGTTTACATAGCAGGTTAAGAGAACTAACGTAGCAGGTTAGGAGAATTAACATAGCAGGTTAGGAGAATTAACATAGCAGGTTAAGAGAATTAACGTTGCAGGTTATGAGCATTAACGTTGCAGGTTAGGAGAATTAACGTTGCAGGTTAGGAGAATTAACGTTGCAGGTTAGGAGAATTAACGTTGCAGGTTAGGAGAATTAACGTAGCAGGTTAGGAGAATTAACGTAGCAGGTTAGGAGAATTAACATAACAGGTTAGGAGCGTTAACATAACAGGTTAGGAGCATTAACATAGCAGGTTAGGAGCATTAACATAGCAGGTTAGGAGCATTAACATAGCAGGTTAGGAGCATTAACACAGCAGGTTAGGATAATTAACGTGGCAGGTTAGGAGAATGAACATAGTAGGTTAGGAGCATTAACATAGCAGGTTAGGAGCATTAACACAGCAGGTTAGGATAATTAACGTGGCAGGTTAGGATAATAAACATAGCAGGTTAGGAGCATTAACATGGCAGGTTAGGAGCATTAACACAGCAGGTTAGGATAATTAACGTGGCAGGTTAGGATAATTAACATAGCAGGTTAGGAGCATTAACATAGCAGGTTAGGAGCATTAACATAGCAGGTTAGGATAATTAACGTGGCAGGTTAGGAGAATGAGATTAAGGTTAGGAAAAGGGTTAGGGTTAGCTAAAATGCTACAGTTGTCAACAATCGTCTCGATTAGCTGATTCTCTTTCAATACACTCACTTCTGTTGATCATCCCATTTCCGTTGACAAGCTCACTTTCCGGCACACTCCATGTATGCAGTTACCCATGAATCACCGGAGGGGCTCATTAGCCCCTACCTACAGTACACCCTCTATAATTCACTCCCTCAGCTTTGGGAAACTTGTGCAAATGGCAAGGGGTGAGGTGAAGGGGATGATTTGGTATTCAGCCTCTGTTCATTCCATAGAGATAGATAGAGGACTCTAGTGACCAAAAGCCTGTTTCAGCATGGCCAGCGCCATTGAGGACTTTCACCATTTGAAGTAGTCAACTGGGTGGGATTTCCTATGGGTTAAGGAATGATCACATAATTCCATCCAGGTCACTAGGAGGGATCAGCCAATTAATTATATTTAAGGAAACTTTCCATAATTGCAGGTGGCAGTAAATCGCCAACCTGTTCAAACAACACACTCTAGGTGGCAGTGTGCACCCTTTCAGTTTGTTTGCCAGTTTATAGAAGTAGTAGAAGAAGATGTGTTTTACTCCTATTTTTCAGGGTGGTGCTGTAGCACCCCTACTTCCCGCAGCTATGTCCCTCAGTTAATCAAACACAAATGTTAAGAATGGATAGGATGAACATTTCAGTACTATTCCCTCTTTGCACTCCAGTCCTCAATAATCCCACCGCAGTATTGGAAGAGCTTGTACTACAAATGTATCAGTGAGGTTGGTAGCCTTATGGCTATGGCCAGATAATATTAGCTACAGCTCAGTATCAGATCGAATGCCTTTCTGAATGGTTTGCATATTGTACAGTTGGTTTAACGCAATTTTAAAGTTATCGTTCTGTGCATGAAGCTGCGTTCAATTATTTTTTTTGTTCATGTTGTTCTTATTATCTGGCTAGCCTACCTAGATCTGCCCTTGCGTTAGGTGCACGATGCAGGGGACGTGTTCGGCATCATTGCAGGTACAACAGGACGATAAAGAAGGAGATCAAAAGAGTGATTGTGACAAGGGGGCCTGGCATGTAAGCCTCAGACCCCACCAGGTGAGGGTGCTGTAGTCATAATAAATAACCACCTGTTTACCATCTCATGCAAGTCACCAACACACGTCACCTACCCCCTCACTTCTTCATAGAGATACGCAGTTGAGCATTTCAAGAGCACAGAATGTTTTTATAAGTAGGCCTAGGTGTAAAACTATGGAAAGTATTGTATGAAGTGGGTACACTTTTTTATACTTAAAAATGTTCTTACACATCCCAGCATTTCATCTCCCTCTACATCTGTCCCGCCTTCTAATCACCTTCTCTTCCATCTCCCTATCCTGTATTTCATATCCTCTAATTCCAGTATCTTCCTGGTTGACTATGCATGGACATAAAGCAGATTTCTATTTATTTTTACTAGGCAAGTCAGTTAAGAACAAATTCTTATTTTCAATGAAAGCATAGGAACAGTGGGTTAACTGCCTTGTTCAGGGGCAGAACAACAGATTTTTACCTTGTCAGCTCAGGGATTTGATCAGCCAACCTTTTGGTTACAAGTCCAATGCTCTAACCACTAGGCTACCTGCCGCCCCAGAGCCCCAGCCTCCTGCCCAGGGTGGCTTTCCTCATGAGTGTTGACTTCCATAGAGAGGCCCCTGACACAGACGTTGTGGAGCTGGTGAACGAATGTGGAAGTACAACCAGACCTACCAGCTTGCCCAGGGTGTACGAGTACATGCTCTCTCTCACTCACTCGCTCGCTCACACATACATATTATTGTTGTCTTATAAACAATGACAAGCCAGCGGGGTCTGACAACTTGGATGGAAAGTTACTGAGGATAATAGCGGACAATACTGCCACTCTTATTTGCCATATCTTGAATTTAAGCCTACTAGAAAGTGTGTGCCCTCAGGCCTGGAGGGAAGCAAAAGTCATTCCACTACCTAAGAATAGTAAAGCCTTCTTTACTGGCTCAAACAGCCGACCAATCAGCCTGTTACCAACCCTTAGGGTTTGACCAGATACAATGCTATTTTACAGTAAGCAAATTGACAACAGACTTTCAGCACACTTATAGTGAAGGACATTCAACAAGCACAGCACTTGCACAAATGACTGATGATCAGCTGAGAGAAAATGCTGATAAAAAGATTGTGGGGGCTGTTTTGTTACACTTCAGAGCGGCTTTGAACATTATCGATAATAGTCTGCTGCTGGAAAAACGTACATTTTATGGCTTTACACCCCCTACAATATTATGGATAAAGAACTACCTCTCTAACAAAACACAGAGGGTGTTCTCTCCAGCATAATTCAGGTAGAATCAGGAATTCCCTAGGGCAGCTGTCTAAGCCCCTTACTTTTTCCAATCTTTACTAACGACATGCATTAGTAAAAGGATGACTCAACAATATACACTTCAGTGACTGAAATGACTGCAACACATAACAAAGAGCTGCAGTTAGTTTCTGAATGGGTGGAAAGGACAAATCATTCCTTAAACCCTAAACCATAACTAAATATGGTAATTAATAATGTGGATATTGAGCAAGTTGAGGTGACTAAATTGCTTGGAGTAACCCTGGATTGTAAACTGTCATGGTCAAAACATATTGATACAACAGTAGCTAAGATGGGGAGAAGTCTGCCCATAATAAAGCACTGCGCTGCCTTCTTAACAACACTATCAACAAGGCAGATCCTACAGGCCCTAGTTTTGTTTCACCTAGACTACTGTTCAGTCGTGTGGTCAGGTGCCACAAAGAGGGACTAAGGAAAATTACAATTAGCTCAGAACAGGGCAGCACGGCTCACCCTTAAATGTACACGGAGAGCTAACATTGATGATATGCATGTCAATCTCTCATGCCTCAAAGTGGAGGAGAAATTGATTTCATCACCATTTGTTTTTGTAAGAAGTGTTGACAAGCTGAATGCACAGAGCAGTCTGTTTAAACTACTAGCACACAACTCGGACACCATTGCATACCCCACAAGACATGCCAACAGAGGTCTCTTGACAATCCCCAAGTCCAGAACAGACGATGGGAGGTGCACAGTACTACATAGAGCCATGACTACATGCAACTCTATTCCACATCAGGTAACTGATGCTCGCTGTAGAATTAGGTTTAGAAAACAGATAAAAATACATCTTATGGAACAGCGGGGACTGTGAAGCGATACACACACGTACGCACACCACAGGAGGTTGGTGACACCTTAATTTGGGAGGAGGGGCTCGTGGTGATGGCTGGAGCGGAATCAGTGGAATGATATCAAATACAGTGAATTCGGAATGTATTCAGACCCCTTGACTTTTTCCACATTTTGTTGTTACAACTTTATTCTGAAATGAATTAAATAGTTTTTTTTCCCCCCTCATCAATCTATACACAATACCCCATAATGATGGAGGCCACTGTGTTTTGGGGGACCTTCAATGCTGCAGAAATGTTTTGGTAGTCTTCCCCAGATCTGTGGCTCGACACAATCCTGTCTCGGAGCTCTACGGACAATTCCTTCGACCTCATGACTTGGTTTTTGTTCTGACATGCACTGTCAACTGTGGGACCTTCTATAGACAGGTGTGTGCCTTCACAAATCATGTCCACAGGTGGACCCCAATCAAGTTGTAGAAACATCTCAAGGATGATTAATGGAAACAGGATGCACCTAAGCTCAATTTCGAGTCTCATAGCAAAGGGTCTGAATACTTATGTAAATAAGGTATTTCTGTTTTTTATATTTAATACATTTGCAAAAATGTCCAAAAACCTGTTTTCGCTTTGTCATTATGGGGTATTGTGTGTAGATTGATGAGGAAAACAAATTATTAAATCAATTTTAGAATAAGGCTGTAATGTAACAAAATGTGGAAAAAGCCAAGGGGTCTGAATACTTTCCGAATGCACTGTACATCAAACACATGGTTTCCATGTGTTTGATGCCATTCCATTTGCTCCATTCCAGCCAATATAATGAGTCATCCTCCCCTCAGTAGCCCCCACTGACGCACACACACACTAGTACACGCACACTGTAATATTGTTGTATGGTGGTATTATACATTTTGTATTGTAGATATATAGTGGTGTAATAATGTTATATGATGTACTGTTTTATCTTTTGTTTTATGTGTGATGTAAGTGCCTTAATGTGTTTGGACCCCAGGAAGAGTAGTTGCTAATGGGGATCCCTAATAAATACAATACTGATACACACTTTTTTCTCTCTCAGCTGAGGAAGAAGTGCCGTCTGGTACATCATGGGTGAGTTTGGGTCCCAGGTGCAGCACTCACCAGTCTACTTGTTGCATGGCCCCCTTCTTCTACACTTGATGGATACCGAGAACAAAACATTAAAAACGTCATCTCAAGATTTTAGCAGGGAAAGGTTATACACTTAGCATACAAACTTCAACACACATTTGTCTCAAACACCAGTTGATATACATTAGATAGAGGGAAGTTTCCTCAACCTGTAGAATCCATGCAATACTAATCATAATATATACATTTACATTTTACATTTACGTAATTTTGCAGACGCTCTTATCCAGAGCGACTTACAAATAGGTGCATTCACCTTATGATATCCAGTGGAACAACCACTTTACAATAGTACATCTATATATTCTTTTTGGGGGGGGGGGTTAGAGGGATTACTATATCCTATCCCAGGTATTCCTTAAAGAGGTGGGGTTTCAGGTGTCTACGGAAGGTGGTGATTGACTCCGCTGTCCTGGCGTCGTGAGGGAGCTTGTTCCACCATTGGGGTGCCAGAGCAGCGAACAGTTTTGACTGGGCTGAGCGGGAACTGTGCTTCCGCAGAGGTAGGGGGGCCATTCGGCCAGATGTGGATGAACGCAGTGCCCTTGTTTGGGTGTAGGGCCTGATCAGAGCCTGAAGGTACGGAGGTGCCGTTCCCCTCACAGCTCCGTAGGCAAGCACCATGGTCTTGTAGCAGATGCAAGCTTCAACTGGAAGCCAGTGGAGTGGAGAGGGGTGACGTGAGAGAACTTGGGAAGGTTGAACACCAGACGGGCTGCGGCGTTCTGGATGAGTTGTAGGGGTTTAATGGCACAGGCAGAGAGCCCCGCCAACAGGGAGTTGCAGTAATCCAGACGGGAGATGACAAATGCCTGGATTAGGACCTGCGCCGCTTCCTGTGCAAGACAGGGTCGTACTCTGCGAATGTTGTAGAGCATGAACCTACAGGATCGGGTCACCGCCTTGATGTTAGCGGAGAACGACAGGGTGTTGTCCAGGGTCACGCCGAGGCTCTTAGCACTCTGGGAGGAGGACACAATGGAGTTGTCC
Organism: Salmo trutta; assembly: GCF_901001165.1. Taxonomy (NCBI): domain Eukaryota; kingdom Metazoa; phylum Chordata; class Actinopteri; order Salmoniformes; family Salmonidae; genus Salmo; species Salmo trutta. The sequence continues at coordinate 16,344,769 of NC_042996.1, read as the reverse complement.
ACCGTGATGGCGAGATCATGGAAAGGGCAGTCCTTCCCCGGGAGGAAGAGCAGCTCCGTCTTGCCGAGGTTCAGCTTGAGGTGGTGATCCGTCATCCACACTGATATGTCTGCCAGACATGCAGAGATGCGATTCGCCACCGGGTTATCAGAAGGGGGAAAGGAGAAGATTAATTGTGTGTCGTCTGCGTAGCAATGATAGGAGAGACCATGTGAGGATATGACAGAACCAAGTGACTTGGTGTATAGCGAGAATAGGAGAGGGCCTAGACCTGAGCCCTGGGGGACACCAGTGGTGAGAGCACGTGGTGCGGAGACGAATTCTCGCCACGCCACCTGGTAGGAGCGACCTGTCAGGTAGGACGCAATCCAAGAGTGAGCCGCGCCGGAGATACCCAACTCGGAGAGGGTGGAGAGGAGGATCTGATGGTTCACAGTATCAAAGGCAGCAGATAGGTCTAGAAGGATGAGAGCAGAGAAGAGAGAGTTAGCTTTAGCAGTGCGGAGAGCCTCAGTGACACAGAGAAGAGCAGTCTCAGTTGAATGACCAGCCTTGAAACCTGACTGATTTGGATCGAGAAGGTCATTGTGAGAGAGATAGCAGGAGAGCTGGCCAAGGACGGCACGTTCAAGAGTTTGAGAGAAAAGAAAGAAGGGATACTGGTCTGCAGTTGTTGACATCGGAGGGATCGAGTGTAGGTTTTTTGAGAAGGGGTGCAAGTCTCGCTCTCTTGAAGACGGAAGGGACGTAGCCAGCGGTCAAGGATGAGTTCATGAGCGAGGTGAGGTAAGGGAGAAGGTCTCCGGAAATGGTCTGGAGAAGAGAGGAGGGGATAGGGTCAAGCGGGCAGATTGTTGGGCGGCCGGCCGTCACAAGATTTCATCTGGAGAGAGAGGGGAGAAAGAGGTCAAAGCATAGGGTAGGGAAATGTGAGCAGGACCAGCGGTGTCGTTTGACTTAACAAACGAGGATCGGATGTCGTCGACCTTCTTTTCAAAATGGTTGACGAAGTCATCCTCAGAGAGGGAGGAGGGGGGGAGGGGGAGGAGGATTCAGGAGGGAGGAGAAGGTGGCAAAGAGCTTCCTAGGGTTAGAGGCAGATGCTTGGAAGTTAGAGTGGTAGAAAGTGGCTTTAGCAGCAGAAACAGAGGAGGAAAATGTAGAGAGGAGGGAGTGAAAAGATGCCAGGTCCGCAGGGAGGCTAGTTTTCCTCCATTTCCGCTCGGCTGCCCGGAGCCCTGTTCTGTGAGCTCGCAATGAGTCGTCAAGCTACGGAGCAGGAGGGGAGGACTGAGCCGGTCGGGAGGATAGGGGACATAGAGAGTCAAAGGATGCAGAAAGGGAGGAGAGGAGGGTTGAGGAGGCAGAATCAGGAGATTGGTTGGAGAAGGATTGAGCAGAGGGAAGAGATGATAGGATGGAAGAGGAGAGAGTAGCAGGAGAGAGAGAGCGAAGGTTGCGACGGCGCAATACCGTCTGAGTAGGAGCAGAGTGAGTAGTGTTGGAGGAGAGCGAGAGGGAAAAGGATACAAGGTAGTGATCGGAGACTTGGAGGGGAGTTGCAGTGAGATTAGTAGAAGAACAGCATCTAGTGAAGATGAGGTCAAGCGTATTGCCTGCCTTGTGAGCAGGGGGGGACGGTGAGAGGGTGAGGTCAAAAGAGGAGAGGAGTGGAAAGAAGGAGGCAGAGAGAAATGAGTCAAAGGTAGACGTAGGGAGGTTAAAGTCACCCAGAACTGTGAGGGGTGAGCCATCCTCAGGAAAGGAACTTATCAAGGCGTAAAGCTCATTGATGATCTCTCCAAGGGAGCCTGGAGGGCGATAAATGGTAAGGATGTTAAGCTTGAATGGGCTAGTGATTGTGACAGCATGGAATTCAAATGAGGAGATAGACAGATGGGTCAGGGGAGAAAGAGAGAATGTCCACTTGGGAGAGATGAGGATTCCAGTGCCACCACCCCGCTGACCAGATGCTCTCGGGGTGTGCGAGAACACGTGGTCAGACGAGGAGAGAGCAGTAGGAGTAGCAGTGTTTTCTGTGGTAATCCCTGTTTCCGTCAGCGCCAAGAAGTCGAGGGACTGGAGGGTAGCATAGGCTGAGATGAACTCTGCCTTGTTGGCCGCAGACCGGCAGTTCCAGAGGCTGCCGGAGACCTGGAACTCCACATGGGTCGTGCGCGCTGGGACCACCAGGTTAGAGTGGCAGCGGCCACGCGATGTGAAGCGTTTGTATGGCCTGTGCAGAGAGGAGAGAACAGGGATAGACCGACACATAGTTGATAGGCTACAGGAGAGGCTACGCTAATGCAAAGGAGATTGGCATGAAAAATTAACTAAACACCTGGGGAAGCGAGAGAGCAGGGCCTCCCTCACTAACAATTCACTGATACACTAAAACGCAAAAATCTAACTTTTCTAGCTACCACTAGAAATTAAAATTGATGTAAACTACAGTGGTTCAATGTTTCCAGGAATAGGCTCAAACTTAGTTTATTCCGCTCAATCTCAATGACAGAATGAAAATAATTGTGTTATGTACATCAGATAAAGATGTTCTAATGACTGGTCATTAACCAGAGAATCTCTTGGACAAGATGTTCTAATGACTGGTCATTAACCAGAGAATCTCTTGGACAAGATGTTCTAATGACTGGTCATTACCCAGAGAATCTCTTGGACAAGATGTTCTAATGACTGGTCATTAACCAGAGAATCTCTTGCACAAGATGTTCTAATGACTGGTCATTAACCAGAGAATGTCTTGGACAAGATGTTCTAATGACTGGTCATTAACCAGAGAATGTCTTGGACAAGATGTTCTAATGACTGGTCATTAACCAGAGAATCACTTGGACAAGATGTTCTAATGACTGGTCATTAACCAGAGAATCTCTTGGAAAGATGTTCTAATGACTGGTCATTAACCAGAGAATCTCTTGGACAAGATGTTCTAATGACTGGTCATTAACCAGAGAATCTCTTGGACAAGATGTTCTAATGACTGGTCATTAACCAGAGAATCTCTTGGACAAGATGTTCTAATGACTGGTCATTAACCAGAGAATCTCTTGGACAAGATGTTCTAATGACTGGTCATTAACCAGAGAATCTCTTGGACAAGATGTTCTAATGACTGGTCATTAACCAGAGAATCTCTTGGACAAGATGTTCTAATGACTGGTCATTAACCAGAGAATCTCTTGGACAAGATGTTCTAATGACTGGTCATTAACCAGAGAATCTCTTGCACAAGATGTTCTAATGACTGGTCATTAACCAGAGAATCTCTTGGACAAGATGTTCTAATGACTGGTCATTAACCAGAGAATGTCTTGGACAAGATGTTCTAATGACTGGTCATTAACCAGAGAATCTCTTGGACAAGATGATCTAATGACTAAAGTCTTTAACCAGACAACGACCTTCCTTCTATTCAATTAGTAACAGAGGGGGAAGCTGTTTCACCATTGCCACTCATGTTACAAATGAACGGGTGTAGAAATACAGATGGTGAAACATATACATCCACCGGGCTATAGTGGTTAATAGCTATCAGCAGACACTGTCACATACACACAGTCGCTCGGTCACATTCACACACGCACCCACACACTCTAACACACACTCCTAGTCACATGCACACAAACAGACGTGCGTACACAGACAGAGAGACAACAGACACACACACAAACTCAAGCCTCAGCTAGCTGATCAGAGGAGATTCAGGACTAACCATTTTAGCCCCATGCAGCAACATCATGTGGTCTGTCCTCTTAGAAAAAAAGGATAAAAATGAGTGTCCATATTTTAGTGACCAGAGGCAAACAACACATGGAACTCAATACATAATAACTCAATGGGAGTTTTACTCGCTTTTTTATCCAACTTATTACCCAATTGGATGTGCATGGAGGAGACACTGGCCTGGTTGTAAATGACTGGTAATTCTTGTTAGTTTTGGTCTTCTGCAAAGCACATACACACACGCCTCTCCTCAACTGCTGCAGAAAGTGGAGCCGCCTGTAACACTCGCTTGTAAAAGTTTCAGTCATGAAAGAAATCTCAATGTCACCGTTTGTTTGACTGTCAGAGGGAGCAAGGCGAGCTGCACATGCTCTACCAAAGATGGTCTACTTACTAACTCAGGTTTGATGATCACTAGTTTTCCCTTTCATCTGTGGCGCTGCTTTCCTGTGCCAGTCTACAAGTGCTGCACTATATATGGGATGCTTAATTAGCCATATATACTGATAGAGTGCAAATAATTGTTTTACTGTGATTAAGTGTAAGTGGAGTTAGGTTGAGTGGAGACTGGTGGGAGGAGCTATAGGAGGATGGGCACATTGTAATGGCTGGAATGGAATACATGGAACGGAGTCAAACATGTGGTTTCCATTTGTTAGATACCATTCCATTTATTCCATTCCAGCCATTACAATGAGCCCATCCTCCTATAGCTCCTCCCACCAGCCTCCTCTGGGTAGGTTTTAAGCCTTCGGGATGTTTTGATGTATAAAGTCATAGTATGAGAAGAGAAAAAGGGTTGCTGCATTTAGTGAGCATGTTTGGGGAAGTGTACTCCATGTGACTGGAGAACCGAGATATGCAATCTGGCACAACAGCAAGATGTCTATAAACATTTTTAATAAAATGAATCCAACATGTTTAAAAAAAATAAAAAAGTGGTATTTTTGTATTTATCTTTAATTTATTAAGGTGTGGAACAGCTTTAATATTGGGGATAGATTGTTGCTTCCATCAATGTAATTGTCTGCATCATTTCTAATCCCCCATATATTTTTGGGGTAAATATACATACATACATACATACACAGACATACCCATATATATATATATATATATATATATATATATATATATATATACAGAAACATTCATACATATACACATACATACATACATACATATACACACTTTTTTTAGAATATACCTTTATTATTACCCGCAAACCCTAACATCCCTCCCCCAATTGGAGTAAACTAATAAACAATAACACTTAGGCTTCTACCTTCAGTTTATACATATTATACAGACACAATCTATTTTACAATAGTTATATTTTGTTTGTTTTTAGTCCTTCCTCTACTTCCTCCATCCAGTTTGATTTCTATTTGTAACTGTGCTATTTCACTACATTTCTGAATCTATATACATTTTACAGACCCCGTATGTTTTACATAGGTTATCTTGTTGTATTACATGTTGTCACAGGTGTCAAAAGGATTAGACCAAGGCGCAGCGTGTATTGTGCTCATCTTCGTTTATTTTGAGAGAACACTTGAACAAAATAACCAAACGACAAACAACAGTTCCGTAAGGTACAACGACTATACGGAAACAACCACCCACAAAACCCAAAGGAAAACAGGCTGCCTAAGTATGGCTTCCAATCAGAGACAACGAAAGACACCTGCCTCTGATTGGAAACCATACTCTGCCAAACCTGGAAAACGAAACATAGAAAATGAAAACTAGAACACATTCCCCTAGAAACCAACAAACCCCAAAACACACAAAACAACCCCCTGCCACGCCCTGACCATTCTACTATGGCAAATGACCCTTTCACCTGGTCAGGACGTGACAGTACCCCCACCCCAGAAGGTGCAGACCCCGACTGCACCTCAAACAAAAACAACCCCAAACCTAAAGGGAGGGAAGGGAGGGTGGCCACCGTCTACGACGGTTCCTGTGCTACACCCAACCCTTCCGCCAATCCTCCAGCTACGGAGGTGGCTCTGGCTCCGGGCGTAGTCCCCGTTTTGCGCTGCCGACCCCCACCCACTGGAGGCTCCGGGCCATGGGTTATCACTGGAGGCTTCGTGCCATGGATCATCCCTACAGGCTCCGGGCCATGGATCATCACTGGAGGCTTCCTACGGGGAGCTGGAACCGGTCTCACCAGACTGGGGAGACGCACAGGAGACTGGGTGCGCAGAGCAGGCACAGGGCACACTGGGCCGTGGAGGCGCACCGGAGGTCTGGAGCTCAGGGCTGGCACACTCCGTCCTGGCTGGATGGTCACTGTAGCCCGGCACAGGCGGGGGGCTGGCACAGGGCGAACTGGGCTATATTGACTCTTTGCCTGTTTGATGGTTCGTCGGAGGGCATAGCAGGAATTCTCTATAGATTCCTTGAAAGCTGCCGCTCCTTGAAAGCAGCAGCTCTACCCTTTAGCTGAGTGCGAATGTTGCCTGTAATCCATGGCTTCTGGTTGGGGTATGTACGTACAGCCACTGTGGGGACGATGTCCTCAATGCACTTATTGATAAAGCCAGTGACAGATGTGATGTACTCCTCAATGCCATCGGAAGAAAGACGGAACATATTCCAGTCTGTGCTAGCAAAACAGTCCTGTAGTTTAGCATCTGCTTCATCTGACCACTTTTTTTTAGACCGAGTCACTGGTGCATCCTGCTTTAATTTTTTCTTGTAAGCAGGAATCAGGAGGATAGAATTATGGTCAGATTTGCCAAGTGGAGGGTGAGGGAGAGCTTCGTACATGTCTGTGTGTGGAGTTAAGGTGGTCTAGAATTCTTTTCCCTCTGGTTGCACATTTACCATGCTGATAGAAATTATGTAAAAGTGATTTAAGCTTCCCTGCATTAAAGTCCCCGGCCACCAGCAGCACCGCCTCTGGATGAGCGTTTTCCTGTTTGCTTATGGAGGTATACAGCTCATTGAGTGCAGTTTTAGTGCTAGTACAAAGCTTACAATAGAGAGTCTAATAAGATCATATTTGGGTCCATGATGAATGCTATATAAAACCCAAGCATTATTATTATTATTATTAAAGAGATGAGTTGTGTGTAGGGTGATATAGTCAAAATGTCACATCACAATATTTTTCTAATTTAATGTTTCTAGCCGTAGCCTAGCGGTTAAGAGCGTTGGGCCAGTAACTGAAATGTCACTGGTTTGAATCCCTGAGACGACTAGGTGAAAAATGTGTCTCTGCCCTTGAGCAAGGCATTTAGAGGTAGAGAGAATCAAGAGGAAAGGGTAATGGGTAGTTGTAATCAAGAGGAAAAGATAAATGGTTAGGCGTTAGTTCAAATGGAATATGACACCAATGAGGGAAATATTCACAGCCCAAACTAAACCAGTATAGTGCTATGTTACCAAACTGTATATCTCTTTCCAAATCTTGTCTTTCTCAATGTGCAACGTGTCAGCTTTTAGCATCTCCTACTGTCTGTGACAGAGACTTGCCCTACAGTGGCCAAGGACAAGAGATGTCACAGCTATGCCAACCTCACACCCCACATGATGTGGTTGGCTTCCATGAACCCTCTCTTACAGGGAAACAAACACGGTTTCTGGGAAGTAGAATTCAGATACTAGACAGCCTGGTTACCCATCATTGAGCATATAAGCTCCAGAGGCAATGGCACACCACATTAAATCCCATAGAATCAGCAAGTCCCACAGAATCCATGCATCCAACACATTACAATTAACAATCATGTCTCTCAGTATTCATGTCTTTCTGGAAACCAAGTCTCAGAACAGAGCCCAGTGGCACTGACCACACTCAAATCAAATAGGAATTTCAAGATAATCCAACAGCTGGCTTCACTAGAATTGGCTTCATGTGATCGAGGCTTATGAAGTAATGACAGGCCACATCATGTCCCACAAAACGAATGCCTGTCTGCCATAACCATGTCTAATACTGGCTTTAGGGACGTCATGTTTTGAGCTTGCACTGGGGACAAGATGTACAAAGCTTACAATATAGAGTCTATTAAGATCATATTTGGGTCCATGATGAATGCTATATAAAACCCAAGCATTATTATTATTATTATTAAAGAGATGAGTTGTGTGTAGGGTGATATAGTCAAAATGTCACATCACAATATTTTTCTAATTTAATGTTTCTAGCCGTAGCCTAGCGGTTAAGAGCGTTGGGCCAGTAACTGAAATGTCACTGGTTTGAATCCCTGAGACGACTAGGTGGAAAATCTGTCTGTGCCCTTGAGCAAGGCATTTAACCCTAATCACTATGGATAAGAGCGTCTGTTAAATGACTAAAATGTAAATGTGAGTAGTTGTTGAGGGGTTGGGTGCACCCCTACAGGACTCCAACTGTCAAAATGTTCCCTCCCTTTCCCTCTAAACCTGTTCCCACTCCCTAATCACCTCTCCTCTGCATTTGTCGCTCCTGTTTCCCCATATAAGCAGCATATCAATCCTACGTGCATGATATGATGATGTAAGTGCCTTTATATTATTATTTAGTCTTGTAGTGTAAGTGTTAATCATGTGATATATATACGCCCCTCAGTTTATGCTACTGATCTGTTCTAGTTATGTTTAGTCCTGGCAGCCTTCTAAGTTTATCAGCGCTATACGTCCATTTCCTTTAGTCACCTGGTACTACTTTATCATCTTTATCAAGCACCTTTATGTTAATGTGTTCCTAATGTTTCCCTTTTTGCATCTCCCTTCCAGACCACCACTTCCTTCTTACCCCACACGGCTCTATTTCCATGTTATGGCTTGTTTATGGAAGAGAGAGACGACCACCTGTTCTAATTAGCCACGTAGCGTCTTCAAATAACTGTGTGAAACGGATGGACGGCAGAAAATTGTTGAAACTGAGAAGTACTGTTGGCTGCAACTGTGTTAAAGGGAAATAAATGAAACTATGTCTACTTCATATCTATCATCTCCAGCACCACCCCCAACCATCTCAATTGCGATAAGGGTCTAAAATCATAAAGCCTTCTACTTTCACATCACATCAGAAATAATCGTACAAATGCAAAAAATAAATATTTCCTGTACAATGTTTAAAAGAGACATTTTTTAAAAATCAACTGCATTATCTCTAGCATCACCCCAACATCAACATGAAAATTGCACGTTTCTATGTTTTGTAGTAAAAAAGATAGAGGAAGATAACCAATTAGTAGGCAATATCTACTCATAATTGGTTAAAATCCCACAATGCACACTGATGTCATTGGGAACACTTATCTTTGTCCAAACTGTTGATTTTATGTGCATTTTACATTTACTGTACTTTACGCCGCATTTCTTGATGACGAAATGTTATACTCTGTATACATTCAGTGACATGGGTTTGAGTGAGAAGACTAACTGGTGTATCCAAGTAACCACACACCTCTCCAAAGTGTGCACATTTAAGTAATTTCAAAGCGCTTTCATGACTCAAACAGTCTTAAACTCTGAGGTGCTTTTTTGAGCTCATAGCTGTGTCATCGAGGAACTAGAGAAAGAACACTTGTAGTTGTTTTGTTTGGAACACAACCCTGCATCCCCACCAGCACACAATTACTGTTGATGTTTACACAATCCAAAAACGGTCCATTATAAATCACAATCTGGGTCAGGTGGGCATCCTTTGAAAACCTGTTCTATTGCCCACATGACTAGCTAAGGTATAAAATACAATATTACAGTGTTAGGCTTTCCTAATGCAATTCAGAGAAACAATAATTCTGGTGCGCATGGATAGGAGTCATGAGTGCATTAAGAGTCGTGTGCCGAGGCAAATTTTCTTCACAGTAGACAAACACAGGCTCATTGTCACGAATGTCTAGGACCAGTAGATATGTGAAATCAGGAGCAGGAGACAGAGGGCCGGAGCAACTGAGTTTTAATGATAAATACCAGACGCAATAGCCGTTGGGCACAGGGCGCGTGGCGAAGTCCGCCAGGAGAAAACACTTTTCTCAAAACAAATAAGCGCAATGGAAAAACAAACAGCGCGCGGGGCGCAGCCCGGCAATATAATGTATACTTAATTGGATACAATTACAACTGTCCTTAGTGAACAAATGAACAATCCCGCACGAGAACCCCAACTGAAAATACACATTAAATAACCCCCCACTAATGACAAACACAAAACAGGTGCGGGATAGACAGACAAAACCAAAAGACACAGAAACAACGATCGGTGGCAGCTAATAGGCCGGCGACGACGACCGGCGAGCGCCGCCCGACCGAGGAGGGGCGCCACCTTCGTTAGATACTGTGACACTCATTGTGTTCAGAATAACACAGGGTATGACGCAATGTCATCTTGTAAATGTGCATCAAACATAGAGACATTGACATTGACCTCATCCTGTCAGTAGATGATGCCTGGTTATTCTTTAAAAGTGCCTTCCTCACCATCTTAAATAAGCATGCCCCATTCAAAAAATGTAGAACTAGGAATAGATATAGTCCTTGGTTCACTCCAGACCTGACTGCCCTTGACCAGCACAAAAAGATCCGGTGGCGTTCTGCATTAGCATCGAATAGCCCCCGTGATATGCAACTTTTCAGGGAAGTTAGGAACAAATATACACAGGCAGTTAAGAAAGCTAAGGCTAGCTTTTTCAAACAGAAATTTGCATCCTGTAGTACAAACTCAAAAAACTTCTGGGACACTGTAAAGTCCATGGAGAATAAGAGCACCTCCTCCCAGCTGCCCACTGCTCTGAGGCTAGGAAACACTGTTACCACCGATAAATCCACTATAATTGAGAATTTCAATAAGCTTTTCGCTACGGCTGGCCATGCTTTCCACCTGGCTACCCCTACCCCGGTCAACTGCCCGGCACCCTCCACAGCAACCCGCCATAGCCCCCACCATTTCTCCTTCACCCAAATCCAGATAGCTGATGTTCTGAAAGAGCTGCAAAATCTGGACCCATACAAATCATCCGGGCTAGACAATCTGGACCCTCTCTTTCTAAAATTATCTGCCGAAATTGTTGCAATCCCTATTACTAGCCTGTTCAAACTCTCTTTCGTATCGTCTGAGATTCCCAAAGATTGGAAAGCTGCTGTGGTCATCCCCTTCTTGAAAGGGGGTGACACTCTAGACCCAAACTGCTACAGACCTATATCTATCTTAACCTGTCTTTCTAAGGTCTTCGAAAGCCAAGTTAACAAACAGATTACCAACCATTTCGAATCCCACCGTACCTTCTCCGCTATGCAATCCAGTTTCAGAGCTGGTCATGGGTGCACCTCAGCCACGTTCAAGGTCCTAAATGACATCATAACCACCATCGATAAGAGACGTTACTGTGCAGCCGTATTCATCAACCTGGCCAAGGCTTTTGACTCTGTCAATCACCACATTCTTATTGGCAGACTCGACAGCCTTGGTTTCTCAAATGATTGCCTCGCCTTGTTCACCAACTACTTCTCTGAAAGAGTTCAGTGTGTCAAATCGGAGGGCCTGTTGTGCGGACCCCTGGCAGTCTCTATGGGGGTGCCACAGGGTTCAATTCTCGGGCCGACTCTCTTCTCTGTATACATCAATGATGTTGCTCTTGCTGCTGGTGATTCTCTGATCCACCTCTACGCAGATGACACCATTCTGTATACTTCTGGCCCTTCTTTGGACACTGTTAACTAACCTCCAGACGAGCTTCAATGCCATTCAACTCTCCTTCTGTGGCCTCCAACTGTTCTTAAATGCAAGTAAAACTAAATGCATGCTATTCAATCGATCACTGCCCGCACCTGCCCGCCCGTACAGCATCACTACTCTGGACGGCTCTGACTTAGAATACGTGGACAACTACAAATACCTAGGTTATCTCAGCTCATTGGTCACCATAGCAGCACCCACTCGTAGCACGCGCTCCAGCAGGAATATCTCACTGGTCACCCCCAAAGCCAATTCCTACTTTGGTCGCCTTTCCTTCCAGTTCTCTGCTGCCAATGACTGGAACGAACTGCAAAAATCACTGAAGCTGGAGACTCATATCTCCCTAACTAGCTTTAAGCACCAGCTGTCAGAGCAGCTCACAGATCACTGCACCTGTACATAGCCCATCTGTAAACAGCCCATCTGTAAACATCCCCATACTGTATTTATTTATTTATCTTGCTCCTTTGCACCCCAGTATCTCTACTTTCACATTCATCTTCTGCACATCTACCATTCCAGTGTTTAATTGCTATATTGTAATTACTTCGCCTCCATGGCCTATTTATTGCCTTAACTCCCTTATCTTACCTCATTTGCACTCACTGTATATAGACTTTTTGCTTTCTTTTTTCTACTGTATTATTGACTGTATGTTTTGTTTATTCCATGTGTAACTCTGTGTTGTTGTATGTGTCGAAATGCTATGCTTTATCTTGGCCAGGTTGCAGTTGCAAATGAGAACTTGTTCTCAACTAGCCTACCTGGTTAAATAAAGGTGAAAATAAAAATAAATAAATAGAGATCATAAACGTTGGCCTAGTTGACGTGTTTTATGATATAGAATTGTGAAGTGCACATTTTGACTTGTTTGGCTTGCTTGTATGACATTTATTATAATCCTCAACGTCTCATCTTTCAAAATACAGTCGTGGCCAAAAGTTTTGAGAATGACACAAATATTAATTTCCACAAAGTTTGCTGCTTCAGTGTCTTTAGATATTTTTGTTAGATGTTACTATGGAATACTGAAGTATAATTACAAGCATTTCATAAGTGTCAAAGGCTTTTATTGACAATTACATGAAGTTGATGCAAAGAGTCAATATTTGCAGTGTTGACCCTTCTTTTTCAAGACCTCTGCAATCCGCCCTGGCATGCCATCAATTAACTTCTGGGCCACGTCCTGACTGATGGCAGGCCATTCTTGCGTTTGTCAGAATTTGTGGGTTTTTGTTTGTCCACCCGCCTCTTGAGGATTGACCACAAGTTCTCAATTGGATTAAGGTCTGGGGAGTTTCCTGGCCATGGACCCAAAATATTGATGTTTTGTTCCTCGAGCCACTTAGTTATCACTTTTGCCTTATGGCAAGGTGCTCCATCATGCTGGAAAAGGCATTGTTTGTCACCAAACTGTTCCTGGATGGTTGGGAGAAGTTGCTTTCAGAGGATGTGTTGGTACCATTCTTTATTCATGGATGTGTTCTTAGGCAAAATTGTGAGTGAGCCCACTCCCTTGGCTGATAAGCAACCCCACACATGAATGGTCTCAGGATGCTTTACTGTTGGCATGACACAGGACTGATGGTAGCGCTCACCTTGTCTTCTCCGGACAAGCTTTTTTCCGGATGCCCCAAACAATTGGAAAGGGGATTCATCAGAGAAAATGACTTTACCTCAGTCCTCAGCAGTCCAATCCCTGTACCTTTTGCAGAATATCAATCTGTCCCTGACGTTTTTCCTGGAGAGAAGTGGCTTCTTTGCTGCCCTTCTTGACACCTTGCCATCCTCCAAAAGTCTTTGCCTCACTGTGCGTGCAGATGCACTCACACCTGCCTGCTGCCATTCCTGAGCAAGCTCTCTACTGGTGGTGCCCTGATCCTACAGCTCAATCAACTTTAGGAGATGGTCATCGCGCTTGCTGGACTTTCTTGGGCGGCCTGAAGCATTCTTCACAACAATTGAACCGCTCTCCTTGAAGTTCTTGATGATCCGATAAATGGTTGATTTAGGTGCAATCTTACTGGCAGCAATATCCTTGCCTGTGAAGCCCTTTTTGTGCAAAGCAATGATGACAGCACATGTTTCCTTCCAGGTAACCATGATTGACAGAGGAAGAACAATGATTCCAAGAACCACCCTCCTTTTGAAGCTTCCAGTCTGTTATTCGAACTCAATCAACATGACAGAGTGATCTCCAGCCTTGTCCTCGTCAACACTTACACCTGTGTTAAAGAGAGAATCATTGGCATGATGTCAGCTGGTCCTTTTGTGGCAGGGCTGAATTGCAGTGTAAAGGTTTTTGGGGGATTCAGTTCATTTGCATGGCAAAGAGGGACTTTGCAATTAATTGCAATTCATCTGATCACTCTTCATATCATTCTGGAGTATATGCAAATTGCCATCATACAAACTGAGGCAGCAGACTTTGTGAAAATGAATATTTGTGTCATTCTCAAAACTTTTAGCCACGACTGTACAATGAGTCCTTAATTTACAGCATTTCCCTCGTTTCCCTCCCTCACAACAAAAGAGTTGCAAAAGTTGCCCAATTAGCAGGAGGGACGGGGGCAAATTCTTGTTGCATGAGGTGCTCAATAAATGAGGTCTGACATCATGTATAGCATGTTACTGTTCAGCCACAATGTTCCAATTTAGGCGTTTATCAGTGCCCAAATCAGCCGTTTTCAACCCGTATATGAATGTAAACGGCTAAATGTAACAACAAAACATTTATAAAAAGCAATCTATTAATATGGTTTTTGAACACTATAATTTGTTTACAAGCATGATTGCTGTACTTTTAGTTAATGGTTTACGCAGCTTGTTGGCCTTTAGCCAATCTGCGTTTTAAATGAGTTCAAAGCACTTGAATAAATCCAACTGGTATTTACGACTTCACAACTGGTAAATGCCAACCTCCCACTTGGTTACGAACACAGTATTACAAGACCCAACTCCTAAACCTTAACCAATCTCAATGTCACGCCCTGACCTTAGAGAGACGTTTTATTTCCTCTAGTTTGGTTAGGCCAGGGTGTGATGTGGGGTGGGCAATCTAGTTTTTGTATTTCTTTGTGTTTGGCCGAGTATGGTTCCTAATCAGAGGCAGCTGTCTATCGTTGTCTCTGATTGGGAATCATACTTAGGCAGCCCTTTTCCCCTCCTTCAGTTGTGGGATCTTGTTTTTGTACAGCTCAGTGAAAGCCTGCAGAACGTGACGGTTGTTTTCCTTTGGTTGTTATTTTGTTTAGTGTTCTGAGTATAAATAAAATTGAATCATGAGCACTTACCACGCTGCACCTTGGTCTCCTCCTTACGACAATCGTCACACTCAATTCCAAGCCCTCCCCCCATTTGGCATTGATAGGAATGATGAGAAGAACCTTCTTCCCCCACCTATCTGAAATGGGTCAGGTCATACAAAAACTACACAGTGGACCTTTAAGGCACACTTACAGAGAAAAGAGTCAGGCTTGGCAGTTCAACTCTGCCAATGTGTCAGCATTTTTGTAGGGTTCACATAACAATCCTCACTGAACAGTTACAATGCATTTTAAGTTTGGGCAAAGATCACTGGGAAATATGCAAATACTGTGCAATGACAGGCTAGTTATTTTAGGCCACCAAACATGTTTCCCAAATTTACTGGCCATTCTGAAACTTTCTATTAGTTGTCTTCAGGAAAAGATCAAAATAACATCAACCTGAGCTGCTGCCACGGGATTTTGTCTTTCTAAAGCAACTATAGACCTACACTGTTTAAGATTAGGGAGGACAGTCATTCATTTTCAATTCAACAAGCTCAATGTAACATCGATAGGTTTAGGCTACTACTCTAATTTCCCCTTTACCCTTCATGAGGTTCCTACAACCTAGCCTACGAATGAAAGTTTGTAACGTAGGTGCACAGGTCGAGGGACAAGTTGGGGTAATCAAGCTGACAGACAGTGACACATTGAATACCGCCTTGCATCTAGCTGATCTACAGTGTAATCATTAGGCCAAACAGTTGCGAGCAAGAGTTTCTATTGGACAAATTCAAGTAGGTTTATCCACGTTTTGTTCCATTTAAGAAACTTTTTTCAACAGAATCGTCCGAGTGAATACACCACTGATCACCCGCACACACAGTTCACTTTCATAGCAGCCACATACGAACAGCATCATCACTTTGCTCGTTGTATAATTTCTTCTCGCGTCTACGCGCTCTCCTCCTCTCACCTTTTCCGTTTGCTCATATGGTTCAGTGCACAACACAACAGCTGTCTGTGACCAAGCGAAAAAACCTTTCCAAGCCAAACCTTCATACAGTACCATAACCGCTAACCATTACACACAGCCTACATCATTGTCACCATATTAGCTAATGTCATAGTTAACATAGCTACTAGAACTAATGTGTTTGTTAACCCGCTAAAATCACGCAGTACAGTGTACAGCAAGCAGTTTAGCAGTTACACCGGCGGGACCCGACAGCCTTATTCTAAAAATGGATTAAATAAATAAAAAAATCCTCATGAATCTCCACACAATACCCCATAATGACAAAGCAATGTACTGTAGCACTCTCTCTCTCTCTCTCTCTCTCTGCTGCTTCTGTTCAAAACTCTTCAACTATTGTCTTTCTCTCTCTTTGAGTCAACTACTCACCACATTTTATGCACTGCACTGCTAGCTAGTTTTAGATTAAGCTTCAATACTAGATTAATTCTCTGATCCTTTGATTGGGTGGCAACATGTCAGTTCATGTTGCAAGAGCTCTGATAGGTTGGAGGACGTCCTCCGGAAGTTGTCAAAATTACTGTGTAAGTCTATGGAAGGTTGATGAGAACCATGAGCCTCCTAGGTTTTGTATGGAAAACAGTGCACCGAGAGGATGGAAAATATCTGTTCTCCAGCTACACCATGGTGTAGCCCCAGAGAGTGCTGTTGAGGCTAATGACCATTGCAAAACAGTGTGTTTTAATCAGTTTACGTGGTGACTTCAATATTTGTAGTATAGTTTTATCTAAAAAGGATAACTTTTTACTTGATCACTGTTTTAATTTTTATGAAAATCACTGAGTAGGATGGTCCTCCCCTCCCTCCTCTGAGGAGCCTCCACTGATACACCTAAGACCCTGCATTCTCAAGCCTTCAGCATGCTGCATCTCAGGGTAGTGAGGGTACTGCACTAACATATCGCATAGCATCAACACTTGCCAATATTGTTAACCTGACTTGGGATACGTGACAATCAATATGTCGCTACTTCTGAGGGAGAAGTTGGCGATCTCCTCCATCTTTCTTCTGCAGAAGGGTGGGAGCCGCACTCCATCAAACTCAAAGTATTTGCTCTCAAACTCTATCGGCGTGCTTGGCGTGTCTGCCTCGCTCTCGGCCATCCTCAAAACGGGCACCAAACGAAAATATCTTCGTAATCAATTCAACGGTTATAATTAGATTTGTTTTGAGAGCGATAATTTGTTTCCTCTTGAGTATGGCTTGGCTAGGACTTGATAGTGCGACTTCAGCCTTCAGCCAATCACGTCGTCGCAACGTGATGTAATTGGATGCGATCATGGAATGTCGCGCGCCTCCTCCTCAGCATCAACACCAGCTCGCTGTGGCGGGGTATGCGCGTGCTCACTAGTCTCTGTAGCCGGAAGCATTCAAGATGATGCCGGTATGCCTGTTTTTCTTGGAGGATCAAATCAACAGATTAGGTTTTTCAATATACTTGAATGGCATCAGGAGCCAATGAAAAGCTCCATGTTTGATCCGGGTGCTAGCCTATAGGCTCAAACCTGTTAATAATAAAGTTCCACTTGTCACAGTAATAGAAGGTAGGTGAAACAAATACAGATTTGAATGTAATATATTAGAATAGAATAGACATGAATGGATTGCATCGCTCTCGTGTGTTACGGATGCAGAATGTGGGGGCGTGCCTCCACCTAAAATAAGACTCAGCCTCCTTATGCGGATTGGCCAGACCTGCCCTGTTCTAGTATCGGGAAGATTATGGCAAATCAGCGCTCCAGCGGTTCTCAATACATAACTGTCGCTTTGTACCTATCACAAGAGGTGTAGACTGAGGAGTGTGCGCTAGTTTGAGCCGTCCTCTTTCGGGAAACTGTTGTTGACTTTCAGTTATGAAGGGAACTTGTCAAAGACTCCAAGGGTAACATTTTGGAGTCATTATTACAAGCGCATTTACCCAAACGTCTAGGTCCTCGCCAAGGACTGTCCACCCGGGATGTTCGACCTAACGAAGGAATGGAATCTGTCGTTCGCCGGCTGCGGGTTCCTGGGGATCTATCACATCGGAGTGGCCAGCTGCCTGTTGGAACAAGCGCCCTACCTCATCAAAGGTGCCACCAAGATTTACGGGGCTTCCGCCGGTGCCCTAACCGCCACGGTGCTCGCCAGCCAGGCATCCATAGGTAGGCATCCAATACCCTACACTGGCCCCTTGAGTTCACCGCACCCTGTAATCAGTGGGATGCCTGGATGGTGACTTTTACACAAAATGGCAACTTTAGATTAGCAACTAAATTACCTTTAAAGAATAATCACTTGTGGCCTTGATACATGGGGGAAATGATTTCAACAATGCTTAAAACTTTGCTCTTATGTTGTAGATAGGTGGTTATACTGGTGCTCCTTTGTAGCTCAGTGTAGAGCATGGTGCTTTTGACGCCAGGGTAGTGGGTTCAATTCCCGGGTCCACACAGACACAAAATGTATTCACACATGACTGTAAGTCTCTTTGGATAAAAGCGTCTGCTAAATGCCATGTATTATTTTCATGTAATAAACTACTAATTATTAAGAATTACATAATTACATGGTCAGAGCCAAAATGGCTGCCTGTGTATAAATATGGTAGCCTTCCATTCATTGATCATGTCACACCATTGATAAATACCATCTGAGTCAGTTATAGGACTATTGACCTATTGGTCCTCTGGATCAGAGGCCTCCCAATGGTACTGATGGATCTCGCTGACTAGGGGATAACAGAATCCTGATTAAGAGCAAACATGCCCCAGCTTGACATAGAACATGACATAGAAAGCTCTTAGCTGAGTCTCTGTGTGATACCAGGCCTCTTTCACTGTCTTTTAAACCCAATAACCTTATAGTGAAGAGACGAAGGACTGGGGAACTTAGTAAGTGTCCCAGCTGTGTCCTATCTAAATGAGAGAGAGAGAGAGAGAGTTATAGAGGGATAAAAATCAAGTGAACAGTCAATAAAGGCGTCATTAAGAGTCAAAAGAAAGTACTGGATTGTTGTGAAAATTGGCAGAAGGAAGATCTAGGTTACTGTTCATGACCTCAGAGTTTCATGACCTCAGAGTTTCACTGTCACTCAGTGACTCCAATGTGTTCCACTGATGGTATGAGTAACATCCTTATTTCAGCCAGATAAGACTACCTCAGTATTTTTCTAATCACTTGATTTTCTTTACTGGAATTCTGTCTGTGTGTATAACAGTCTTGAGATCCATTCCATCCAACTGTAGATAAGATGAACACACATAACTAGCTAAGTACAGGTGCAGAGCAGTAAATAAGTTAAACCAGTGGAGAAATGTTTTGTTGTGAGCTACAGATCACTGTTTAGTTCCCTTGAGAATCAATCTTCCTTTGAATAAAAAACATTATCCAATTCCTCCCAATGGAAGGCCCAAACACAACTAACATACTGTCTCTCCGTCTCTCCCCTCCTCTAGCTAAGTGCTGTGAGGATGTGATCGAGACGGCCAAGGAGGCCCGGAAGCGTAACCTGGGTCCCCTCCACCCCTCCTTCAACCTGGTCAAGGTCATCAGGTTGGGCCTGGAGCGCGACCTGCCCGCCGACGCGCACACACTCGCCTCCGGGAGGCTGTGTGTGTCACTCACTCGCGTGTCTGATGGACAAAACGTCATCGTGTCTGAGTTCAAGTCCAAGGAGGAGCTCATCCAGGTGAGTGTCCCCACTCAACCCACCTGGGCTGCTCTTCACAAAACATATCCGAGTAGGAGTCCTGATCTAGGATCAGTTGGATAAGGAGGTGGCACCTGATCCTAGATCAGTACTCGTACTATGAAGCACGTTGTGAATATGGACCCGGAACAGCCATGAGCACTTGAGTTTTTCTATATCCTTCCATATCCCATACATATCCCATACATGTTTGTCTTCTCAGCTCCTGGTCTTGCCATTGACTGTTTACATGAGATGTATGTAGTGTAAACTGGGTTGGACTGTGTAACATCTCTCTCTCTGATGTGTCTACAGGCACTGCTGTGTAGCTGTTTCATCCCCATATACTGTGGTCTGATCCCCCCATCCTTCCAAGGAGTGGTAAGTGCCCAAGGCCCTAAAGCCTCAACTGCTTTCTTACGTTTCCTTGAACACTGTTTCCTTGTTTTCTAAGAAAAAGCAGCAGATGTTAGACTGGGTTTATTATGGTCTCGTCTCTGTTTGCGTGTACAGTGAGGGGAAAAAAGTATTTGATCCCCTGCTGATTTTGTACGTTTGCCCACTGTCACGGCTCCTCCTCTGCAGTGCAGGGGCGGTTCCTCCTGCAGGCAGAGGAGGGTCGTTAGTGATTGGAGCTGGTGTGATTGGAGCCACCTGGGCTCAGGGTATTTAACCAACTGCTCCACTAACCTCTCTCTCGCTTGGCTTGCTCTCTCTCTCCCTCTCTCTCTCTCCCTGCTCCTCCAGGTATGATCCTGTTTGGTTTGTTCCTTTGTTGGTTTATTTAGTTTCCACTCAGTCATGTTCACACACACATATTCACGCATCCATGCACCCTACATACACCCTACATTATGACATTTCCACACCTCATTGTTTTTTCTTTGTTTAGAATGAATAGTTTTGTTTTATAATAAAGAACCTTTTGAATTGGCCTATACCGGTTGTTGATGTCCTCTCATTTTTGCCACAGGCTATGAGCCGGGCCTGTGACACCACTGATAAAGAAATGATCAGTCTATAATTTTAATGGTAGGTTTATTTGAACAGTGAGAGACAGAATAACAACAACAAAAATCCAGAAAAACGCATGTCAAAAATGTTATAAATTGATTTGCATTTTAATGAGGGAAATAAGTATTTGACTCCTCTGCAAAACATGACTTAGTACTTGGTGGCTAAACCCTTGTTGGCAATCACAGAGGTCAGACTCTCTCTCTGGTTGTTTGCTGTACATTGTGTACCATTCTGTCTCAGGTGAAGAATGGGCTCAGAGCCAAGTCTACATTGTGACTCAACACATTAACACACATACCTGTCGTATGTCCCATCTCTCTATATAGATGTATGTCCCATCTCTCTATATAGATGTATGTCCCATCTCTCTATATAGATGTATGACCCATCTCTCTATATAGATGTATGTCCCATCTCTCTATATAGATGTATAACCCATCTCTCTATATAGATGTATGTCCCATCTCTCTATATAGATGTATGTCCCATCTCTCTATATACATGTATGACCCATCTCTCTATATAGATGTATGACCCATCTCTCTATAGATGTATGTCCCATCTCTCTATATAGATGTATGTCCCATCTCTCTATATAGATGTATGTCCCATCTCTCTATATAGATGTATGTCCCATCTCTCTATATAGATGTATGTCCCATCTCTCTATATAGATGTATGTCCCATCTCTCTATATAGATGTATGTCCCATCTCTCTATATAGATGTATGTCCCATCTCTCTATATAGATGTATGTTCCCATCTCTCTATATAGATGTATGTCCCATCTCTCTATATAGATGTATGTCCCATCTCTCTATATAGATGTATGACCCATCTCTCTATATAGATGTATGACCCATCTCTCTATATAGATGTATGTCCCATCTCTCTATATAGATGTATGTCCCATCTCTCTATATAGATGTATGTCCCATCTCTCTATATAGATGTATGTCCCATCTCTCTATATAGATGTATGTCCCATCTCTCTATATAGATGTATGTCCCATCTCTCTATATAGATGTATGACCCATCTCTCTATATAGATGTATGACCCATCTCTATAGATGTATGACCCATATATAGATGTATGCCCCATATATAGATGTATGCCCCATATATAGATGTATACTTATTTCCCTCATTAAAATGCAAATCAATTTATAACATTTTTGACATGCGTTTTTCTGGATTTTTTTGTTATTCTGTCTCTCACTGTTCAAATACACCTACTGTAACGGTAGTCGTAATGGATGGACCAAGGCGCAGCGGGTATGTGAATGCTCATTTTTATTAATTCAAAACGAAAACGGACAACAAACAGTCTTGCAGGCAACACACAGCTATGCTAAGAACAACCTCCCACAAATCCCATGACAAACACATTCCTATTTATAGGACCTTCAATCAGAGGCAACGATGGACAGCTGCCTCCAATTGAAGGCCCCAACCCCAATTACCTAAACATAGAAATAGAAATGACTAGACAGAACATAGAAATACACTAACATAGAACAATGACAAAAACCCTGGAATACATAAACCAAACACCCCGAACCATATAAAACAAATACCCCCTGTCACGTCCTGACCAAACTATAATAACAAATAACCCCTTTACTGGTCAGGACGTGACACCTACCATTAAAATTATAGACTGATCATTTCTTTGTCAGTGGGCAAATGTACAAAATCAGCAGGGGATCAAATCCTTTTTTCTCTCACTGTATAGATGTATGCCCCATCTCTATATATATATATGCCCTATACTAGGTCTATTATGACAAATATATAGAACAGTCATAAATGACTTATAAACAGCATATCTGAGGGGATCAAGTTGAACTTTCTGCCAGTTGACGGAGCATGTACTTTTTCAGAATAATGTGCATACTATTTATTTAAGTTTCTTGTGAAAGTGATGAAGTTTCATTTCAACTAGATTTCATCACTGGACTCGTAACAGTTGGCTTTGACACTCTGAACAAGGATATATAGTGCATTCTTTGCCCTCAGCCCTGAACTCTCTTTGCTAAACTCACTGCCAAGTTGAGTCTTGATCATGCTTTGGAACTGGGCAATGCTATCCTTTTTTCCCCTCAGATGTTCTCTGCGTTTTACACTGGAAAACTATGAATTCATTTTGAAATGTTAGAGGGTAGCATCTGAACTTGAAATGGAGCTGCATCGGATAATTACATGAGAATGGTGTAAAAATGGATTCATTCTCCAAATAGTAATTTCAGATTGTTTGGTCATGAGTTGGCAGTGTGGAGAAGCTGGCTAAGGGGCAATCTGACATGCCTAAAATGCCCTCAAGAGGGGAATGTTTCCTTGAATATGTTGTTTCATATCATATTACATTTCAGTGATAACCGAGTTGGGTTATAAGTTACATATTTTTTAGCAGAAGATAGGCAGAGGAAGTCAACAACAAATATTTATAATATATAAATAGAGATTTAGAACAGTCATCCTCTCAGCCCTGAGACGTCTGGACTACAGTATGCCTGGGGTGTTGTTCTGTGGAAAGGCTGTGGTCCTGGAAATAGTCAAACAGATAAGGCTTGTTTATAGTTGTGCATGGGTCCAAATACACCCAGTAGTCTCACTTTCTCTCTCTCTCTCTCTCTCCCTCCCTCTCTCCCCCCTCTTCTCTCTCCAGCGTTATGTGGATGGGGGGATCAGTGACAACCTTCCGCAGTCAGAGCTGAAGAACACCATCAGCATCTCTCCGTTCTCCGGCGAGAGCGACATCTGTCCCCGGGACACCTCCTTCAACTTCCACGAGCTGCGCTTCACCAACACCTCCATCCAGATTAACCTGGACAATATGTACCGCCTCAGCAAGGCCCTGTTCCCCCCAGAACCCAAGGTAGGACGACCGCTATGACTGCTTACCAATGTGTTATGCATGGCCCTGGGAATGTGTTATGAAGTCCTTCTGTAGGCCCTGTTCCCAAAGGTAGGATAGAGGATCAGGATGCCCCTTAGTCCCATTCATCAGATGGGTTGTTTATGACTACTTGTAAATAGAAGCCTTATGTATGGGTTATGTGTTATGAAATCCTTATTTAGGTACCCTTGAAATAGTCGAAACATTCTATACATTTCTGTAGGAGAGCGTAGTAGTCTGGTATGGGAGACTGGGCCCCTGATCTTCCACTATCCTATTCCCTGATTATATAACCCCAACTCCCCCATTTCACCCCTTACCCTGTCTCCTCTTTGGACTCTACCCTTACCCCCATACTTCCTATCTGAACTTTGCTCTCCCCTGTTGCTCCCTAACTCCACAGTGATCAATACTGGCAGGACATTATTGGCTTCTGTCCTTGTTGAATTACATTTCCTGTATTGCACATTCTTCTTCACTGTCTGGATAATAACATGGGAGTCAACTTTTAGCGTCAGGTGAACTTTGCCCTCTTTGAGGTTGGTCTGTGTCTCTTGGTTCAGTTTTCGCTCTGTTATTATTGTTGCTGCAATCCAAGATCTGCCACCGTCTTTTCCCTTCATGTGTACCTGGAATGTTGTAACTGTAATTTTGGGATTATGCCAAATCCCACCGACAGAGCCATGTGTAGAGGCCCTACTTAGAAAAGGAAGTGTGTGTTTCACTTGACTCTGCCACCTTTGACATAGTGTTTACACATGGCATACACAGACACACACATAGAAGACTCCACCTGACCTTTTCCCTCACGTGTAATAGTGTTTAACCTACACTGACTAAATTCACACATATGTAGTGCCACTGAAGCTAGCTGTCCAGATACCTCTCTCCCTGTTGCTTTGTTGTTGTAGGGACACAGAACAAGGAGTAGCCAGACAACAGAAAGAACTCTGCCACATTGACCTTTAACCCCTAGTGAAACACTTCCTGGATTGTTGTCCATTCAAAAATACAGGAGCCTGTTGCCCAGGAGGGTTCTGGCTGATATTAGTCATTCCCCTCTGTTTTATGTGGTTATAAACAGCTGTACTTGTTTAATACGGTTGTTAACTGTCAGCGATAACATGATTGCTAATCAGTCAGTGGTAGTGGTAGTTATAACTAATTACATAATAAATGTGAGATCATGCTCTGTATCTTCTGTGGGTGGGTATATCTGAGTCCCAATGATCCTGTGATATGATTATGAGTATGTCTTATATTTATTCAATTTACCTCTTGCATATGATCCCTACCTCAATAGGTATGATCTATGTGTTTTCTCTGACAGGTCATGGCAGAGATATGTCAGAGTGGCTACAAGGACGCCCTTCGCTTTCTTGAGGAGAACCGTGAGTATTACTATGTTGCCTTTGACAGTAATAGTGGGCTGTGCTAAGATCATAAGCTACTGTGATATACAGTACATGCAGTGAGCATCAATGATGTACAGGGTTCAACATGAAGTATGGAGTAAACCAGCACTTATTTATGGGGTAATATTTTTATGCTGTGTTACAAAGATGATGAATGTATTGTTTATGACGTCAGATCTGCTGAAGCTGGAGTGTCCGACTGCCGGCCCCAACCTATCAGAAGCCATACACACCTGCTGCTGCAAGCCCATCCCCACGGAAACCACTAAGGACTGGATGCTCCGCCGGCTCCGCATCCTGAGGAAGCGGCACTGGTGGCTGGACGAGCAGATTGTTGACAACCTGCCAACCCAAATCAAAAAAGGTAGATAGGAAGTTAACCTAGACTCAGATCTTTTCTGCTCAAAGCTGTTAGAAACGGTTGTTATCTAGTTATAACACTGACATTAACATTGTGTTGTCGCTGCGCTCTTGTCAGTGACGTGTGGTTGTTGTGTGTATCTGAAAGTCATCGGAG
Source organism: Salmo trutta (assembly GCF_901001165.1). Taxonomy (NCBI): domain Eukaryota; kingdom Metazoa; phylum Chordata; class Actinopteri; order Salmoniformes; family Salmonidae; genus Salmo; species Salmo trutta. The sequence continues at coordinate 16,319,541 of NC_042996.1, read as the reverse complement.
GCTGTGCCCGTGTCAGCGAAGTGTGACATATTGTGTCTCTATGACTGTAGTGTTCTGTGAGGCGTGCCAGCAGAAGCCGGGTCTGTATGCTCAGGTGTCCGAGATGCTGCCGGTCAGAGTGGCCTCCTACATGCTCCTGCCCTGCACACTACCTGTGGTATCAGCCTACTCAGTGGGCAAGAGGTAAGTCTACATCCTATACCACTACTAGTGCTACCTACCACAAACTAACAAGCCCTCAATGAATTCAATGCAGTCACAGTAGCTCAAACAGCAACCAATGACAACAGTAATGCTAACAAATCAGCTTTTAAAAAGCCCTGAACTATCCTTTAGCATAACTATCCTTTAGCATAACTATCCTTTAGCATAACTAGCCTTTATTATAACTAGCCTTTAGCATAAAGCAGCCAATACCTTCAAACTAGCCCTGACAGCAACCACTGACAACAAAGTAGTCTTTAAAGTAGTCACTAGCCCACCACAGCAACCAAATAACACTGTGAACGCAAACAAACTAGGAATACAAACAGGTTTCCTACTAAATACAATCAATTTGAATGTGCTGCACAGGGACTCCATCAAGTTGGCAAGTCAATCCACCACAGGAATTGTTGAGAACTGACCCCCCCACTTGGTGGCACATCACAGTACATTGACTCTTCTTGTCCCTCTCCTGTACTCCAGGTTTGTGGAGTGGATCCCAGAGGTGCCTGCAGATATGCGTTGGCTAGCTGGGGTGGCTGGGGATGTGGCTGGGAGCGTGTACAGACAGACCTGGAGAGGAGCACCAGCAGACATAACCAGGTGAGAGACATGGAGTTACTACTACTGGGTTATATTATGGATGGATGGATGGAGTCTACTTGTAGATTTGGATGCCTGTCATACAGTATGAATAAAGTCTAATGGCCTTGTGTGTTTTTCTTTTTGCAGTGATGGTTCCCTGAGGAATTGCATGAGCCTGCCCCTACCCCTGGACAGTGACGGACACAGGGAGAGAGACTGTCACCTCTCCGGGTTCGCTCTCTCTGCTCTTGACCTCCAAAGCCAATACTGGAACATCCCCACCGCCCCTTCTTCCCACCGCCGACCCAGCACCCTCATGCCCAGCCCCTCCCCACGACAGATCTGCTTCTTTGTTGGCTTGCAGGACGAGAGTGACTGACAGTCCCATCCACCAATGAAAGGACACTGTGACTTTGTTTTAAAAGATGATAGGACAGTCCAGCTCAAGATCCCTCCCACAGGGCTTGTCTATAGGAACTGTGAAGGGTGGTTTGGGATGGACAAATGATGGTCATGTGATTGAATAGCTCTGGGATCCAGAACTGTTGCTATAGACACACTAATCATGTATTTTGATCACTCCATCATCCATATTTTATTCTACAGTACACATTGTAAAACAATTTACCTGCTCACCACCAAAGACCTCTGCAAGTGAATTATTTTTTGAAATTATGCATTTTTTTAACTAACTATGTCTAGTTTTTCCAGAGAACTTGTTGTCACTACAACTATACCTACCTACCTACCTACCTACCTACCTACCTACCTACCTACCTACCTACCTACAGTACCTACCTACCAGAGGAGGCTGGTGGAAGGAGCTATAGGATTACTGGCTCATTGTAATGGCTGGAATAGAATAGATGGAAACGTATCAACCACATCAAACAGGGGCGGCAGGTAACCTAGTGGTTAGAGCTTTGGGCCAGTAACCGAAATGTTGCTGGATTGAATCCCCGAGCTGACAAGGTCAAAATCTGTCGTTATGCCCCTGAAAAAGGCAGTTAACCCACTGTTCCCCAGTAGGCTGTCATTGTAAATAAGAATTTGTTCTTAACTGACTTTCCTAGTTAAATTAAAATTAAAAAAAACACGTTTGACTCTGTTCCATAAATTCCATTCCAGCCAATACAATGAGCCTGTCCTCCTATAGCTCCTCCCACCAGCCTCCTCTGCTACCTACCTACAGTACACAGGAGGTTGGTAGCACCTTAATTGGGGGGATGGGCTCATGGTAATGGCGGTAGTGGAATGGTATCAAAAACATGGTTTCCATATGTTTTCTGTTCCAGACATTATTATGAGGTGTCCTCCCCTCAGCAGCCTCCTTTGCTACAGTACCTACCTACGTGTGTTCATTTAAATGTAGCATTCATTCCTAACGGACTGTTGACTTCCTTGACTATGAGCTGTGTGTTTTCCTGACTACTATTAGACAGGACCCTTGAACTGAACTATGAACTACTGTGATGCAAGAAATATGAATCACAATTTTCTTGAAAGTTCCTTTCAGAACTTCTCTTAATGTTGACCATTGCTTTTGCACAATAACTTTAGTTGCATAGGATTCACAATTTTTATATGGCATCTTCAAATGGGTCATTCACATGAAACCTGTTTTAAAATGTATGTAGAAAATTGAGTTACAAAACCATGTTGCATCTGCAAAATCAACTATAATTCAGAGGACTAAGATGTCTAGTTTTTGGGAAAGTGTCTTATTTTAAATACATTTTTTTTTACCCCAAATTCCCTTTACTGAAATGCTTTCGGGTTAAATTCTCAGGTCATTTTATAAAAAAATATATATATTTAGGAAAACCTAATTTCATATGAATAAAACACAAAATATGTTGCTGTAATTTGTCCATAAATCATAAAAATGGTATACTAGTTGAGGTTTACATTAAACTATAATATTTATAATTAAATGCTTCAGAGTTCAAGTAACCAACACATCTCAACATCAACTGTTCAGAGGAGACTGCATGAATCAGGCCTTCATGGTCTACTTGCTCCATAGAAATCACTACTAAAGGACACCAATAATAGGAAGAGACTTGCTTGGGCCAAGAAACACGAGCAATGGACATTAGACCGGTGGAAATCTATCCTTTGGTCTGATGAGTCCAAATTAGAAGTTTTTGGTTCCAATCCCGTGTCTTTGTGAGATGCAGAGTAGGTGAACTGATGATCTCTGCATGTGTAGTTCCCACCGTGAAGCATGGAGGAGGAAGTGTGATGGTGTGGGGGTGCTTTGCTGGTGCCACTGTGATTTATTTAGAATTGAAGTCACATTTAACCAGTATTGCTACCACAGCATTCTGCAGCGATACACCATCCCATCTGGTTCGCACTTAGTGGGACTGTCATTTGTTTTTCAACAGGACAATGACCCAAAACACACCTCCAGGCTGTGTAAGGGCTATTTGACCAAGAAGGAGAGTGAAGGAGTGCTGCATCAGATGACCTGGCTTCCACAATCACCCGACCTCAACCCAATTGAGATGGTTTGGTATGAGTTGGACCGCAAAGTGAAGGAAAAGCAGCCAGCAAGTGCTCAGCATATGTAGGAACTCCTTCAAGACTGTTGGAAAAGCATTCCAGGTGACAACCTCATGAAGCTGGTTGAGAGAATGCCAAGAGTGTGCAAAGCTGTCATCAAGGCAAAGGGTGGCTACATTGAAGAATCAAACATAAAATATATTTTGATTTGTTTAACACTTTTTTGGTTACTACATGATTCCATGTGTTATTTCATAGTTTTGATGTCTTCACTAATATTCTACAATGTAGAAAATAGTAAAAATAAAGAAAAACCCTTGAATGAGTACGTGTGTCCAAACTTTTGACTGGTACTGTATGTGTTACACTGAAAACTTCTGCCTACTTGTTCCTTTTATCCTTTACTGTTGCTATTGCACAGTTGGCCCTTATCTTAATAACATAAAGCACAACAACAAAAATGTTATGATGTGACATTCTGTGTTTAAATATACTGTAACTGTTAAAATCCTATTGTGGTGCCTCATCATTATGGAAACTGTATACGTGTTTTCAATATTGCCACAGTATGTACTGTATATTGTTGTACTTTCTTTGTGGAAGTGAAAACTGAAAACATTGGGTGAATTGCAACCAACATTGAGCACCGGCTCAACATGAGGTGATCTCTCATTAAACCATCTATGGGCCGGTCTCACAGACAAGGGTTAAGCCTAGTTAGTCCCAGACTAAAATGCCTGTATGAGCTGTCTTAACTCAAAGCGACTTGCACAGATTTATCATAAAATAGTCGTAGATTTTGCCTGTTCTGGATTAAACAAAGCCGATTGCAAGATGGAGGATTAGAGCTACTCTAAGGACTAAATTGAAGTTTAAATGAATCCTTCAAAGAGGCAGGTTTAACTTCTGCTTAGTACCTTTTGTGAGGGAACATGTACTATTTGGAATATCTAAATGAAGGCCAGCATGCACTACAGAGTAATAGTGCATGCAAGTAACCAGATGAGTACTTGTGGATAGGAGTAATCCATTAAATTACTTTGATGAAATAGCTTTTCGAGACCGCCTTCGTATGTACAAAGAAAATGCATTGGAGATAATATCTTTGCTTGAGCCTAGACTTTCCTCTCTGTCTCAAAAGAGGAAGGCCTTTTCGCAATTCTCTCCAAGTTCTGATCACTTTGAGGTTTTTGGCATCTGGAATCTTTCATCGTGAAACTGGGGATTTGTGTGGTGCCAGAGAAGCAACAGTGTGTAGAATAGTTCAAAGTCTGCAGGGCCATTTGGGAACTGAGGAGTCTTTATATCAAGTTTCCTGATACTACTGGCCAAGCCAACTATAAAGTGCTATTCTATGAATATGGGCACTTCCCAGGAGTGATTGGCTGTATAGATGGATGTCATGTTCCCATCAAGTGTCCATCAACTCCTGATGCTGAGGAGTACAGGAACCGTAAGAACTGGTCTTCCATCAATGTTCAGGGTGTAGGCACTCCTAATTTAGAGTTTTCAAACATTGTTGCCCGTTGGAAAGGCGCAACTCACGATTCAAGGATTTTTCTCAACTCTTCATTGTGTGCTCAGTTTCAGAGAGGACAACATAGTGGACTACTACCTGGTGACAGTGGATATGGTCAGAGTAACTTTTTATTCACACCATACATAAATCCCACAACAGGTGAGCAGCAAAGATATACAGAGCTCATATCCGCACAAGCGTATGTTTGGAGTATGGAAAAATCGATTCCAATGTTTACGCAATACACTACGTTTCAAGTGTTGGTGTAGGTTCCTTGTTCCTTGTCAAATATTTGCTTATTGGTGAAATCAGCAATCAGAAAATATCTTAAAGTAAATCAATCAAAAACCTTTATTAATGCAATTGCAGACAGAAGTTGACAACGGGAACATAGCACGCATGTTTCTGAGTAAGTTCTGCAAAAAAGGAAAGGTTCCAAGTTGCTTTAATATGCTTGCAGTCAACCCCTAGTGATGTAACTGCCTACGTCAACACCTTCTACTCATGAGACCAAACCCATGCATATACAGTTATACAAACTTGCAGGAGAGACAATAGTTCCAGTGTTTTCTAAGGGCTCAGCAGTCATTTTCCACATCCCAAGTTGCTTTATAGTGGTATGTCTGACTTGTCTCTTATCTCTTTCACTCCCCTGCAGGGTTCTGTGTCTATGAATCTCTTTTAGAAGCTAAAGAAACGTACACATATTTAGGCGAGGTGCTGGCTAGCGGAGTAGAACACTTTAAAAAAAATAAAGAAGAGCCGCACGCTCTAGGAGCTCAGATGCAAAAATATTTATGTCCAACGTTTCGACAGACAAGCTGTCTTCATCAGGGTATAATGACAAACACTGCAAGGTGACTCGTTTATATAGTGTCAAAAGACACACACAGGTGTCTGTAATCATGGCCATGTGTGGCCTGATATCATTGGTTAATTCTCATATATTAAAATAGCATACAAAAACATAAATGGATAGCGTACAATCATAGATACAATTTGGCTACATAAGCCTACAAACATTTAAAATAGCAAAATCACAATAATCACAAGAATGGCTTCAGATCAAAGTCTACATTGAGACCGAAGGGAGCAAGGGTCTTTAAATTAAAGATCCAGGCAGCCTCTCGTTTTAACAATAAATTGTCGAGGTCCCCCCTCTCCTAGGGAGGGTGACATGTTCGATGCCAATATAACGTAGAGATGAAATCGAGTGGTTTTCTTCCAAAAAGTGGGCCGTAACTGAGTAAGTGGAGTTTTTGCCAGATGTGCTACGCTGCTCCGAGATTCATACTTTTCATTCGCACTTCGTTTTACCCACATCATTTTTACCACAAGAACAAGTTATAAGATAAATAACTGCGTTAGTGGTGCACGTGATAACACCTTTGATTGGGATCTGTTTCCCTGTTTGGGGGTGTTTGAAGGATCTACATTTATAAGTGCCATTGCATTGAGCACAGCCGTTACATTTGTAGTTTCCATCCAGTAGGGGAGCAAATAGACGTTGTGCAGGGATATCTTGGGGTGGTAAATCAGAGTTTACCAATTGATCTCTGAGGTTTCTGCCCCGCGAGAATACGACCAAAGGAAGGTCCGAAAACACATTACCGATACTATTATCGGATCTTAGAATGTGCCAATGTTTGTGAACATTCCCTTAATTTGTTCAGAGCACTTTGAATAGCGGGTAGTTAGAACGCAAGAATGCGTCCTCTCCTTGAATTTTCTTTGCGTCTCTTTTTTACAAATACTTTTGATTCGACAGAATTGGCTGTAGGGCAAACTGTTTTTCAAGGGAAGTGGGTGACAACTATCAACCCTCAACAAACTATTACGCTCAGTAGGTTTCCTGTAAAGATCAGTGTATAGAACATTATCTTCACACAAGATCAGAAGATCAAGAAAACTGATTTGACGTGTATCAGATTGCATAGTAAATCTCAGATGTTCAGAACAGGAGTTAAGAAAAGCATGGAACGCCTGGAGCTGTTTTGCATCACCCCTCCATAGAACAAAAATATCATCAATATACCGTTTCCAAATAATGATGTTAGGCATGAAAACATTTTTGAGAGGATTGAAAATAAACTGTTTCTCCATGTAACCCACATACAAATTAGCATAGTTAGGAGCCATGGGGGATCCCATAGCAGTACCCTTCATTAGGGGGTACCCTTCATTAGTTAGGAGCCCATAGCAGTACCCTTCATTTGAATAAAGAAAACATTTAGAAACATGAAGTAGTTGTGTGTGAGTACTATTTCAGCCAATGTTATAATGCAGGCACTGGAAGGTAGTTCATTAGGGTCAAGTTGCAAAAGAAAATGTTCCATAACTTCAATTACCGCCCTCGTGTGGAATATTTGTTTATAACGACTCAACATCAAAAGTAACTAACAAAGTATTCTCAGGGAGAGGATCAAGAGCTTCAATGATAGAGATCATACTGCTGGTGTCCTTTACAAAGGAGGGGAGCTGTTCTGAGATCATACTGCTGGCCTCCTTTACAAAGGAGGGGAGCTGTTCTGAGACCATACTGCTGATGTCCTTTACAAAGGAGGGGAGCTGTTCTGAGACCATACTGCTGGTGTCCTTTACAAAGGAGGGGAGCTGTTCTGAGACCATACTGCTGATGTCCTTTACAAAGGAGGGGAGCTGTTCTGAGACCATACTGCTGGTGTCCTTTACAAAGGAGGGGAGCTGTTCTGAGACCATACTGCTGATGTCCTTTACAAAGGAGGGGAGCTGTTCTGAGACCATACTGCTGGTGTCCTTTACAAAGGAGGGGAGCTGTTCTGAGACCATACTGCTGATGTCCTTTACAAAGGAGGGGAGCTGTTCTGAGACCATACTGCTGATGTCCTTTACAAAGGAGGGGAGCTGTTCTGAGACCATACTGCTGGTGTCCTTTACAAAGGAGGGGAGCTGTTCTGAGATCATACTGCTGATGTCCTTTACAAAGGAGGGGAGCTGTTCTGAGATCATACTGCTGGTGTCCTTTACAAAGGAGGGGAGCTGTTCTGAGACCATACTGCTGATGTCCTTTACAAAGGAGGGGAGCTGTTCTGCGAGTGGTCTAATCAAAAAGTCAACAAAGGTAGATAGAGGGGCCGTTACTGCATCAATGCCCGCTACAATAGGGCGCCCTGGAGGTTTTGTAACATTCTTGTGTAATTACGGCAGAACAGTCCTGTGGTCTCCCTTCTGCTAGTAGGTTGTTTCTCAATACCTCTCTGCATAAAGTATATAAACCCACATTCAAACTCCGTCCATCTCATAGGCTCAACCTGACTCCCGAACAGCTCAGTGATTATAGAACCTGAGTGTGAGTGTGAAATGATGTCTCCTTCTTCTGCTCGTTGGCTAGAGCCTTCTTTTTCATCTTTCTTTCCGGCCTTTTGGTCTGGGCCCTCTGCTTCTGTCCTTTGGCTCGGACCTTCTTCCTCCTTCACATGTTCTCGGGGCCCTGCTCTCCCTCCCTCCAGTCGCTCATCCATGGCTTCCACTCTGGGAGATGCTTGCAGTGGGAGAGATGATGCCAGCCGGACATCTCCGCTACCTGGATTGCAATCGGTGTTGCCATTTTCACCTGGAAGGGTCCCATCCATCTTGGCTGGTTCCATTTTCTTTTATGGACTCATAGTTTTACCCAGACTCCTACGCAGATGGTCAGAGCATCTGTATCCTCACCTGGGATTGGTCCTGCTGCTTCCTAGTGTGAGAGTGGAGAAAACTAACAATAGAAGTTAGTTCTTTCATGTACTCAATGTGATCACACTGTGCCTCAGTTATGTTTATCTTTCGGTCAGTCATAGGTCTCACTCCTTGGGTGTTCATTGGTCGTCTTGTTAACATTTCATAAGGTGTACACCCAATACCTTTGTTAAGGCTGGTACGCATTTTCATGAGGACAAGGGGCAATCCCTCTACCCATGTCATTCCTGTGGAATGGCATAGTTTGGCAAGGGAGCCTTTCAGGGTTTGATTAGCCCTCTCAGTAACTCCCATTACTCCGCGGGTGAAAGATGGACACAAACTTCTGGTCAACACCCATCATTTTGGCCATTTGGGCAACCACATCTCCTATGAGATGGGTCCCATTGTCTGCAGACAAAACCTCAGGCACTTCGAACTTGAGTATACAGTGAGGGAAAAAAGTATTTGATCCCCTGCTGATTTTGTATGTTTGCCCACTGACAAAGAAATTATCAGTCTATAATTTTAATGGTAGGTTTATTTGAACAGTGAGAGACAGAATAACAACAAAAAAATCCAGAAAACGCATGTCAAAAATGTTATAAATTGATTTGCATTTTAATGAGGGAAATAAGTATTTGACCCCCTCTCATTCAGAAAGATTTCTGGCTCCCAGGTGTCTTTTATACAGGTAACGAGCTGAGATTAGGAGCACACTCTTAAAGGGAATGCTCCTAATCTCAGTTTGTTACCTGTATAAAAGACACCTGTCCACAGAAGCAATCAATCAATCAGATTCCAAACTCTCCACCATGGCCAAGACCAAAGAGCTCTCCAAGGATGTCAGGGACAAGATTGTAGACCTACACAAGGCTGGAATGGGCTACAAGACCATCGCCAAGCAGCTTGGTGAGAAGGTGACAACAGTTGCTGCGATTATTCGCAAATGGAAGAAACACAAAAGAACTGTCAATCTCCCTCTGCCTGGGGCTCCATGCAAGATCTCACCTCGTGGAGTTGCAATGATCATGAGAATGATGAACCGTGGCTTGTCTGACCTCCTCTTTTAGCTTTTTACTTTCGTCCACATCATCTGTGTCCATTGTCCATTAACGTTCACCTTCCGTTCACCAGACTACACTTAATCATAGGACCTACTGAAGAGATAAGTCTTCAGTAAAGACTTAAAGGTTGAGACTGAGTCTGCGTCTCTCACATGGGTAGGCAGACTATTCCATAAAAATGGAGCTCTATAGGAGAAAGCCCTGCCTCCAGCTGTTTGCTTAGAAATTCTAGGAACAATTAGGAGGCCCGCGTCTTGTGACCGTAGCGTACGTGTAGGTATGTACGGCAGGACCAAATCAGAAAGATAGGTAGGAGCAAGCCCATGTAATGCTTTGTAGGTTAGTAAAACCTTGAAATCAGCCCTTGCCTTAACAGGAAGCCAGTGTAGGGAGGCTAGCACTGGAGTAATATGATCAAATTTTTTGGTTCTAGTCAGGATTCTAGCAGCCGTATTTAGCACTAACTGAAGTTTATTTAGTGCTTTATCCGGGTAGCCGGAAAGTAGAGCATTGCAGTAGTCCAACCTAGAAGTAACAAAGGCATGGATTAATTTTTCTGCGTCATTTTTGGACAGAAAGTTTCTGATTTTTGCAATGTTACGTAGATGGAAAAAGCTGTCCTTGAAACAGTCTTGATATGTTCTTCAAAAGAGAGATCAGGGTCCAGAGTAACGCCGAGGTCCTTCACAGTTTTATTTGAGACGACTGTACAACCATCCAGATTAATTGTCAGATTCAACAGAAGATCTCTTTGTTTCTTGGGACCTAGAACAAGCATCTCTGTTTTGTCCGAGTTTAAGAGTAGAAAGTTTGCAGCCATCCACTTCCTTATGTTTGAGACACAGGCTTATCGCGAGGGCTATTTTGGGGCTTCACCATGTTTCATTGAAATGTACAGCTGTGTGTCATCCGCATAGCAGTGAAATTTAACATTATGTTTTCGAATGACATCCCCAAGAGGTAAAATATATAGTGAAAACAATAGTGGTCCTAAAACGGAACCTTGAGGAACACCGAAATTTACAGTTGATTTACAGTTGATTTCTCAGAGGACAAACCATTCACAGAGACAAACTGATATCTTTCCGATCAGGATCAAGCAGATGTGCCCATGGCTGAGGCAGGCAATGACCAACGAGGACTTGCACACAGAGTTGCTTTCACATTGCAGCACTTCAACTAGATGAGATGCATTTAAATATGGAATGCATTCATTACTTGATCACGTTTGTTCTGTACAAAATTCAAATAGTATGCAGCAAAATTGAGTGACTAAACCAAGGCTGGTTTAAAATGTAGTTTGTGGTGAATAAAATACTCTCACTTGTGAATATCCAAGTGACAAAACATTAAGATTGATCCCCATGGCTGGTAATCAATCACACTTGTCTCATTACTGTATCTTTTTTGGATCATACCTCTCTCTTACAACTTCATATCCAATTCAACCTGTAGAATTCTCATTTTCATTTCATGTTCTTCCTTCAGATATTTCATGCTCATGAAATTCTCTGGCTAACTTTTCATGCACGGTCATCTTTTTTTGTTCTCAGCTGAAAGGTGGTGGCAGCATCTTCTCTCAGGGATGTTATAGCAGATGTGGAGGGAACACACTCACTGTGCACTGGCTCTTCCAACCTGTTCAGATTCCTTTCCTCTGGAAAAAGAACACTGTTAGAAGCACAAATAAACTCATATGGTCTGTAGAATGAAAGAATAATAAAGGTTGACACAGACAGTGGAATATATTTACCAAAGGAAGTAACCAATTTACTTTCTTTGGTATATGTACCATTTGTGCTCAGTTCTTCATCTGAACTGTCCAAATGGTCATCATCTGGTATACCATCCAGAGGTTGGTCATCATCTGGTATACCATCCAGAGGTTGCAGGTGCTCTATTATTCCAGACAGCAAGTCACTCAATTCATCAGTCTTGTCTTTTTTGGATCTCATTCAATATAAGTGATGTTACAAAAATATAAATATGAGAAATGTGAAATACTGATAATAATGAAGATATCTCACCTGAAGTTGCTGTACTCTTCTTGTGGTTACATTTTAGTTTGCATTGAATTCACTGCAAATTGCAGCCCAACCACTCTTTTTCTTTTGCTCAGTAGCAGTAGTATGGTTTTTACTTTCAATAACTGGATGGTTTGACAAAATTTGTTTTAGTAATGTTTTTTGAACTAATTATTTTTGTTTTGTCTCAAGATTCACACCAGTAATGGTGTTTATTTAATTCAAATTCCGGGTTTTTATGAGCACCATTAGACCAAGAGAATGTGCTCATACTTAACCTAATCAGGCTTAACCCAGGTGTGCTCATTTAGGCTTACTTTCCTTACTCCAGGACTCCATAGTCTCTGACTAACTAAGCCAAATTTAAGCCACATTCATGAAAGCTACTTAAATGTCCTAGTTTAACTAGTACACATTAAGGCCTAGTCCTGGAGTAATCTAAACCCTGGCTGTGAAACCGGCCCAATATGCGCTAAGATCACCCATACACTGATATCAATTGCAACCACTATTGGCACCATATTACCACTCCCTAAAGCTGATGTCAGTGTTTACTTTAAGTCCTGGTTGCTGACAACATTTTAGGACTATGTAGCCCTCTGAGTATTATCTTCAGTATAAATTAAACCTAATAATTGAGCAGACTAAGCACAGATTAAACTATTTGAAAATCATTCCGTTAATGTAATCCATTAATAAAAATGTGTCTTAATAAACTATGGTTATCAAAAGGGGAAAATAAAGTATTCCTGAACTCCACATCTAAAATTGGTAACTTAAGCCAATCATGATTGAGTTTATATAATGTATGTTTTCATAAAATTATAGTCTAATCAAGGTATGACAAATGTGACATACTAATGTGACATTCTAATGTGTCCCAAACATAGATGTCTAGGATGTATTGTACTTCACTGTACTCTACAGTAAACTGGAGTAGAGTACAGTATAGTATAGTTCAGTACAGGAAAGTAGAGTACAGTCCTGTACTGAACTATACTCTACTGTACTATACTCTAATGTACTGAACTATACTGCACTGAACTATGCTGTACTCAACTCTATTGAACTATACACCTACTCTACTTTCTTGTACTGTATAGGCCTATAGTACTATGAAAGAGTGTCCAAACCTCTTTGCCAATAACAGCTAGTTTTCAAATTTCCCATCCCCACTCCCAGACTGTCCTAGCAAAATTCCTGCTTGAGAAATTGCCCTCTAAGGAGCAATTTTGATTTAAAACAATCACCGTAAAGTACTTAATTGTTACCCAGTAATGATTTGAAATCAACTTTATTTGTGCTAAATACATTTAAGTTGTATATAGTATTTTATATTTAATTTTAGTCATTTAGCAGACGCTCTTATACAGAGCGACTTTGTGAGTGCATATATTTTCGTACTTTGTAATAGTACTATAAAATGACGACAAAGTGTACTTCCATATGCTAAAATTACCACACTTAAAGTGTAGCCCACTAGGAAGATATTATTCAACCCTATGGATTAAGGGATGATCACCTAATGCAATCCAGGTCATCAGGAGGGATCAGCCAATGAATTATACTTGTGAGGAAACATTCCGTAACTGCATGTGGAAGTAAATCGATTACCTGTTCAAACAACACACTAGGTGGCAGTGTACACTCTGTATGTTTTTCAACTCGATGTAGTAGAGGAAGAAAATTGACTACTTCAAAATGGAGATGGCCTCAATGTCTCGTTACCACAGCCACAAAGTCCTAAACCCTGCCTATTTCTACAATTTATCTAATTAAAATGTGATTTTAAACCTAACCTTAACCACACTGCCAAAATAATGCCCAACCATGTAATTAAGACCAAAAAGGATTATTTTGTTTTCATAAATGTTTACGATATTTCCAATTTGGACTTTGTGGCTGTGCTAGTGGAAACCGCTGTCGATGCTCTATTTTATTTATATATATTTATTTCATTTAACCTTTATTTAACTAGGCAAGTCAGTGTAGGAGCAAAAACACGTGTCAATGACTGCAGTTCCAGTGTTTAGACTGACCACTTTGAAGCATTAGGACAGATAACCATATATAACGAATAAGACATACGTGAGCAGAATATCTGCTGAGTTTAGGTAAATGGACAGAGCTAGATAAACAGAGTTGAACATTAGACTACAGTGAAAACAATGTCAGCAGAAAATACATACTCATACACACTCATGGGCGTGTGCACATTGCATGTCAGCAGGAAAAGGTGTATATGAAGCTAAAAACCAGACATATAGAAACAGGATGTCAGCAGAAAATGTAACAAAGAAACCATGGTTGTACTGGAAACACATGTATGTAATAAATGTATTATTTTTTGTATCACAGCCAGGCCCCCGCCACCATTATAATCTAGACTGTAGCAGATGTGGGCGTTAACCTGTCTGGGAAGCTGGGACGCTTGCGTCCCACCCTAGTCAACAGCCAGTGGAATCGCGTCGCGCGAAATACAAATACCTCATAAATGCTATAACTTCAATTTCTCAAACATATGACTATTTTACACCATTTTATAGATACACCTCTCCTGAATCGAACCACGTTGTCCGATTTCAAAAAGGCTTTACAGCAAAAGCAAAACATTAGATTATGTTAGGAGAGTACCCGGCCCAAAATAATCACACTGCCATTTTCAAAGCAACTAGCATGCATCACAAATACCCAAAACACAGCTAAATGCAGCACTAACCTTTGACAATCTTCATCAGATGACACTCCTAGGACATCATGTTACACAATACATGCATTTTTTGTTCGATAAAGTTCATATTTATATATAAAAACAGCATTTTACATCGGCGCGTGACGTTCAGAAAATATTTTCCCTCAAATGCTTCCGGTGAATCAGCGCTACAATTTACAAAATTACTATTCGAAAACATTGTTTAAATTTAATATTGTCATTCAAAGATTTATAGATTAACATCTCCTGAATGCAACCGCATTGCCAGATTTAAAAAGAACTTTACTGGGAAATCACACTTTGCAATAAACGAGGTGCTATGCTCAGAAAAATAGGCTAGGCGATACAGGTTAGCGCCATCTTGGAACCATCTAAAATCAAATATACTATTGTAAATATTCACATACCTTTGATTACCTTCATCAGAAGGCACTTCCAGGCATCCCAGGTCCACAACAAATGTAGTTTTGTTCAAAAAAGTTAATCATTTATGTCCCAATAGCTCCTTCTTGTTAGCGCGTTCCGAAGGCTACTCATAATGTACTGAAGCGCGCGGGACTTGTCGTCACGAATGTGCAAAAAAATATATATTTACGTTCCTTCAAACATGTCAAACGTTGTATAACATAAATCTTTAGGGCCTTTTTCAATCAGAGCTTCAATAATATTCAAGGCGGGCGATTGCATTGTCTTACTAAACGTTTCGGAACAAGAGGGTACCCACGGGCGCCCGCGTCATAGTAGTAATGGCCCTCCCCCTATGACAAACTTTCCAGGCCTCTCGTTCGGTCAGTTTTTACCGGAGAAGACTCAAACCACTTTGTAAAGACTGTTGACATCTAGTGGAAGCCTTAGGAAGTGCTAAATGAATCCTAACTCACGGTGTGTTTCATAGGCAAAGTGTTGAAGGTGATTCCACAAATCAGATTTCCACTTCCTGCATGGAATCTTCTCAGGTTTTGGCCTGCCATATGAGTTCTGTTATACTCACAGACACCATTCAAACAGTTTTAGAAACTGTAGAGTGTTTTCTATCCAAATCTACTAAGTATATGCATATTATAGTTACTGGGCAGGAGTAGTAACCAGATTAAATCGGGTACGTTTTTTATCCGGCCGTGCAAATACTGCCCCCTAGCCCCAACAGGTTTAATAAGCAAGAACTGAGACTGGAAGATAATGGTGGTGAAGGGGTGATAAGACAATTATCTAATAAAGGTAAATGAATCAATAAACCATGATGAATTATTAGTCATACAGCATGGTTAATGAAAAATCAATATAATGATCAATGTAGTGATCGATTGGTCTGATTAGTCCCAGAAAGTCCAGGAACCACTGGAGAGGGAAATAAATGTGTGTATGTAATTAGTGTAGAGAGCAGGGGACAGATGGTAAAGGAAGTAAAACTTCAAAGGGTTCCTAACCTTGAGGGAAAGGAACAGGCTGAGCTAGGTAGTGATAAACAGTGTGGGAAGTCAATGGGGGATGCAGGTCACCAACAGTTTGTGTGTAAATGCATGTGTGTAAGTAAGCAAGAACTATAAAATGACTGTTTTGTTATCCTGATCTCAGAACGTTCTCTGAATAAAGCTACAGAAACCTTTTGCAGAAAGCTGAGTCCTTGCCTAATTATTTAACCCATTGTCTTACAAACCTTGGGCATTCGTCAAGGCGAATTGATTATTGATTATTATCATCAAGATATCAAATTATTCTAACAAGGGGCAAGGGGAGTTATTATCCATATAGAAGGAGGTAGCTCTTTATGCTATGCAAATAAGGGAGAGAGGTCCGGGGCAGAGGTCCGGGGCAGGAGAAGTCAGTCGTTCCATGGAATTGCTCAGCTCTGTTACTTTGTGTTACTCTGTAATAAAGTCTAAACTGAATTTACAAGTTCCGGTATCTGTGCAAATATTTGACTTAATATTTCCACAACATCAGTTAAGATCAAATTCTTATTTATAACGACGGCCTACACGGGCCAAACCCGGACGACGCTTGGCCAATTGTGTGCCGCCCTATAGGACTCCCAATCGTGGCTGGTTGTGATATAGCCTGGATTCGAACCAGGGTGTCTGTAGTGACACCTCTAGCACTGAGATGCTGTGCCTTAGACCGCTGCGCCACTCGTGAGCCCTAACACAGGGGTTCCCAAACCTTTTCCCTCGGGGTCCTCCTTCCGGCATTGGGGAACATCCCGCGTGAACCACATCTATTTCTATGGGCACAAGCACTGTTCATGACAAACTGTTCACAACCCTCCTGCTGGTGGAGAGAATTTTACAGGTTTATTTCCTGAAATTATACACATTTTGTCAAGGGGTGCAAATAACATTTAGCAATTTTAAAGCAAATTTTCTTGCAGTTCTATCATTTTGCCATGTCTAATGTGTATACATGTGATATTTGAGTGACAAACAAAAACGGTATCTGACATGGGCTAGTTGAGCTGGACATTTCAGACAAGTTATAAATAGCTCTCTAAGGTATGCAATGACTAAAATGACAAGAAAAACTAACTAACCAATTTCGAAATCTCACCTTGTGCGTTCTACTATTACAACTGTACACTAGGTGGCGCGCCCCACCGTTTGGGAACCACTGCTCATACAGACGCAATAATAAGACAAAAACAATGACGAGCTGTCTATCCAAGTCTATGGTTCCTTCCAGAAATCTCCCATAATGCACCGCCAGCGTGCTCCGCTCCGGAACGACCCGGTAGTTCGGTACACGTTCTTATTATGTACCACATGCGATTCACGCGTAGCGTTAAAGATGGAGCAGCCTAACACGGAATCTAACACAAACGTTATGAATGGCGAGGAGGAACAGTTCAATACCTTCCTGTCTTTGCACTCCGCTGCGCTACAGTCCTCAAGAATCCCTCGGCTATATTGGAAGAGCTTGTACTACAAGCTTATCAACGAGGTCGGTAGCGTAATGGCTGAAGCTACATATAGCCCTTGATCATGACTCTCGGTTCAGTTCCATTACACGTCACGTTAAGTCACTGGACGAAGGGGAGATATTTGTTAAGATCATTAGCATGCAAAGCTTGGGGTACGGTTTTGCAAACATAAGGACCTTTGAAATCAGTGAGAAATAATTGTCAGAAAACAAAAAGGTTAGGTTAAATTGATTATACACCTTGATGGCCGTGTAGGAACAGTAACCCCTATGTCTTCATTTTTTAATACCGCGCGTTTATTTACGGAAAACAATGCAAACGGTGAACACCTGTGGTAAATAGCTATCTAGCATGCTCCAAATTAGTGGGTTCGGCTATTTCAGCCACACCAGTTGCTGACAGGTGTCTAAAATCGAGCACATAGCCATGCAATCTCCATAGACAACCATTGGTAGTAGAATGGCCTTACTGAAGCACTCAGTGACTTTCAATATGGCACCGTCATAGGATGCCACCTTTCCAACAACTCAGTCAAATTTCTGCCCTGCTAGAGCTACCCCGGTAAACTGTAAATGCTGTCCTCTGTGTTTGGCGGATGCCAGGAGGACGCTACCTTCCCGAATGTGTAGTGCCAACTGTGGTTTAGTGGAGGAGGAATAATGGTCTGGTGCTGTTTTTCATGGTTCGGTTAGGCCCCTTAGTTCCAGTGAAGGGAAATCTCAATGCTACAGCCATCAATTACTTTCTAGACGATTCCGTGCTTCCAACTTTTTGGGGGCAAGACCTTTACTATTTCAGCATGACAATGCCCCCATGCACAAAGGGTGGTCCATACAGAAATGGTTTGTCGAGATTGCTGTGGAAGAACTTGCCTGGCCTGCACAGAGCCCTGACCTCAACCCCATCGAACACCTTTGGGATTAATTGAAACGCCAATTGCGAGCCAGGCCTAATCGGCCAACATCAACTCCATATCAATGCCCATGATTTTGGAATAAGATATGCGAAGAGCAGGTGGCCACATACTTTTGGTCATGTAGTGTATGTGTAAACGTAACTCAGGAAGTGTAGTTTCATATGGCTATATGGATCCATGGTTATATGGATCTGTGCAAAACTGCTACAGTAAGTGTTTTTAAAATTTTATTTGAAGGATTCTTTCTCGCTGATGGAAGATAAGGGCCATATGTTTCAAAGCCATACCGAAAGTGATCATTATTGATGTTTCTAAAAGATGTGTATAATAAAATCAAAATCCTTGATGACAGGACAGGGGGCGCTGTATTGAACCCACTGCACAGCCATCCTGATACTTGATATGTTTTGGAAGCTATAGAAATGCATTTAAGATTTACATGAGTTAATTCTATTACAGGCACCTTAATGTACACTTTTTAAATGTATATTATGTGAGCTAAACGTAATCATAAACGCCACCACCTCTACTGGAGCTAGGCTAGTTAATATTAGTTCTGGCTCAGTATCAGATCCAATGCCTGTGAGTGGCGCAGCGGTCTAAGGCACTGCATCTCAGTGCAGGAGGCGTCACTGCAGTCCCTGGTTTCAATCCAGGCTCCATCACATCCGGCCGTGATGGGGAGTCCCATAGGGCGGCGCACAATTGGCCCTGCGTCACCCGGGTTTGCCCGGGGTAGGCCGTCATTGTAAATAAGAATTTGATCTTAAATGACTTGCCTAGTTAAATAAAGGCACATTTAAAAAAAATATGGTTTGCATGTTTAACAGTTGTTTTCAATGCAATTTCAAGGTTAACATTCTGCATGTTGTATATTCAACTGGGTTTTATGGTTATCTGGCTAGCCTATCTAAATCTTCCCTTGCTCTTCGGATCTAGGTGTACGATGCAGGAGAAGTGTTTGGCGTCATGCAGGTAGAACAGGACGATGAAGATGAAGAGGGAAAGAAGGCTTATCCTAGTGTAGAGATTACGTGTAAAGTGATTGTGACCAGGGGGACTGGCATGCAAGCCTCAGACCCCACCAGGTGAGGGTGCTGTAGTCATACTAAATAACCACCTGTTTACCATCTCATGCAAGTCACCAGTGCATGTCACCTACCACCTCACTTTTCCATGGAGATGATATAGTTTTTTATTTATTTTCTCACGGTCAAGAGCACAGTGTTTTTATAAGTAGGTGTAAAACTACAGATTGTATAAAGTGGGTACACTTATTTTCTTACGCTTTGGTGGGCTTACCCATTTTTCTAAGACATCCCACATACTAGCATTTGACCTCCGTCTACATCTCTTCTATTCTTTGTCTGTCCTGCCTCATCACTTCCTCTTCCATCTCCCTATCCTGTATCTCTTTTACCTCATATCCTCTAATTCCGCCATCCTCCAGTATCTTCCTGGTTGACCATGCATGGACGTACCGCGTGGAGAGCTCTAGGCAGCAGCTGGAGCAGATCCCCGGCCTCCTGCCCAGGATGGCTTCCCTCATGGGGGTGGACTTCCACGGAGAGGCCCCTGATCCAGAAGTTGTGGAGCTGGTGCTGGAACAAATGTGGAAGTACAACCAGACCTACCAGCTGGCCCAGGGGGTATGAGCACATACTCTCTCTTTCACGCACACTATTTCTTTCTCTCGCTCTCTAACACCCCCCCCCCCCCCTCCTGTGTGTGTCCAGTCAGCAGAGGAAAAAGTGCCCGTCTGGTACATCATGGATGAGTTTGGCTCCCAGGTGCAGCACTCTGACCAGCCTAGCTGTTGCATGGCCCCCTTCTTCTACACACAGGGCCAACTGGCCTACACTGTGCTCTGGCCTCTCGCAGACCTGCAGGAGGGAGGTATAGACACTTATTGGCGTGTGCATATACACACACACACATTCACAGTGTAGGGTTCTTAGTCTTGATGAATCCCGAGAACAAAATGACAAAAACACTTAAAATCAAGGTTTTATAAATGATGAGCCATGACGAGTTGTACACATGTGGCATGCAAACTTCAACACACATGGATTTCAAACACCAGTTGATCTACATTAGAGAGGGAACTTTCCTCAGCCTGTAGAATCCATGCAATACTAATCATAATATATCTCAATGACAGAAGGAAACTACTAAACAAAAATATAAACGCAACATGCAAGAATTTCATACATTCATAGAGTTACAGTTCATATAAGGAAATCAATCAATTGAAATACTTTAATTTGGGCCTAATCTATGGATTTCACATGACTGGGAATACAGATATGCATCTGTTGGTCACAGATACATTTTTTTTTAAAAGGTAGGGGCGTGGATCAGAAAACCAGTCAGTATCTGATGTGACCACAATTTGCCTCATGCAGCGCAAGACATCTCCTTCGCATAGTTGATTGTGGCCTGTGGAATGTTGTCCCACTCCTCTCCAATGGCTGTGCGAAGTTGCTGGCTATTGGTGGGAACTGGAACACTGTCGATCCATAGCATCCCAAACATGCTCAATGGTTGACAAGCATTTTGCTACACTCGCATTAACATCTGCTAACCATGTGTATGTGACAAATAGAATTAGCTTTGATTTGAAAAATAACATGGCTGGAAACAGAATAACATGGCTATATATAGGGAGTACGAGTCAATGTGCACGGGTATGAGGTAATTGAGCTAGAGATGTACTGTTCATATAGGTAGTCTAGGCAACAGAATAGATAAGACTGTCCCAGCAGTGTGTGTGTGGTTCCAGTATGCATGTTATGTGTATGTTGTGATGTTAGTGTGTTGTGCCTTCAGAAAGTACTCACACCCCTTGACTTTTTCCATATTTTGTTGTTACCACCTGAACATTAAAGTTCTTAAATTGAGATTGAGTCTCAGGCATACACACAATACCCCATAATTTCCAAGTGGAATTATGTTTTTAGTTTTCTTTTTTACCATAAATGAAAAGCAGAGATGTCTTGTCAATAAGTATTCAGTCCCTTTTGTTAAGGCATGCCTAAATAAGTTCAGGAGTACAAAATTGCTTAACAAGTCACATAGTAAGTTGCATGGACTCACTCGGTGTGCAAAGCATTACAGCATTTGAGCATGGAGAAGTTATTAATTACACTTTGGATGGTGTATCAATACACCCAGTCACTACAAAGATGCATGTGTCCTTCCTAACTGATTTGCTGGAGAGGAATGAAACTGCTCAGGGTTGTCACCATATGGCCAATGGTGACTTTAAAACTTAGTTTAATGGCTGTGATGGGAGAATTGAGGATGGATCAACAGCATTGTAGTTACTCCACAATACTAACCTAAATGACAGAGTGAAAAGAAGGAAGTCTGTACAGAATACAAATATTACAAAACATACATGCTGTTTGCAAGGCACAACAATAATACTGCAAAAAATGTCCTGAATACAAAGTGTTATGTTTGGGGCTAATCAAATACAACACATTACTGAGTACCACTCTGCATATATTCAAGCATAGTGGTGGTTGCATCATGTTATGGCTGTGCTTGTAATCGTTAAGGACTGGGGAGTTTTTCTGGATAAATAAATGGAATGGAATAAAGCTAAGCACAGACAAAATCCTAGAGGAAAACTGTCTGCTTTCCACCTGACACTGGGAGATGAATTCACCTTTCAGCAGGACAATAATCTAAATCACAAGGCCAAATCTACACTGGAGTTGCTTACCAAGAAGACACTATCTTCCTGAGTGGCATTGTTACAGTTTTGACCTAAATCGACTTGAACATCTGTGGCAAGACTTGAAGATAGCTGTCTAGCAATGATCAACAACCAACTTGACAGAGCTTTAATAATTTAAAGATTAATGTAGAAATATTGCACAATCCAGGTCTGCAAGACTTACCCAGACAGGCTCACAGCTGTAATCGCTGCCAAAGGTGACTTTGGGTCGAATACTTGTGTAATATATATATATTTACTAATGTTAAAATCTTTGTAATAACAAAATGTGGAAATGTAAAGGGGTGTGAATACTTTTTGAAGGCATTGTACAGTCGTGGCCAAAAGTTGAGAATGACACAAATATTAATTTTCAAAGTCTGCTGCTTCAGTGTCTTTAGATATTTTTGTCAGATATTGCTATGGAATACTGAAGTATAATTACAAGCATTTCATAAGTGTGGCTTTTATTGACAATTACATAAAGTTGATGCGAAGAGTCAATATTTGCAGCGTTGAAACGTTTTTTTTTCAAGACCTCTGCAATCCGCCCTGGCATGCTGTCAATTAACTTCTGGGCCACATTCTGATTGATGGCAGCCCGTTCTTGCATAATAAATGCTTGGAGTTTGTCAGAATTTGTGGGTGTTTGTTTGTCTACACGCCTCTTGAGGATTGACCACGAGTTCTCAATGGGATTAAGGTCTGCTGAGTTTCCTGACCATGGACCCAAAATATCAATGTGTTGTTCCCTGAGCCACTTAGTTATCACTTTTGCCTTATGGCAAGGTGCTCCATCATGCTGGAAAAGGCATTGTTCGTCACCAAACTGCCCCTGGATGGTTGGGAGAAGTTGCTCTCGGAGGATGTGTTGGTACCATTCTTTATTCATGGCTGTGTTCTTAAGCAAAATTGTGAGTGAGCCCACTCCCTTGGCTGATAAGCAATCCCACACATGAATTATCTCAGGATGCTTTACTGTTGGCATGACACAGGACTGATGGTAGCGCTCACCTTGTCTTCTCCGGACAAGCTTTTTTTCCGGATGCCCCAAACAATCGGAAAGGGGATTCATCAGAGAAAAGGACTTTACCCCAGTCCTCAGCAGTCCAATCCCTGTACCTTTTGCAGAATATCAGTCTGTCCCTGATGTTTTTCCTGGAGAGAAGTGGCTTCTTTGCTGCCCTTCTTGACACCAGGCCATCCTCCAAAAGTCTTCGCCTCACTGTGCGTGCAGATGCACTCACACCTGCCTGCTGCCATTCCCGAGCATGCTCTGTACTGGTGGTGCCCCGATCCCGCAGCTGAATCAACTTTAGGAGACGATCCTCGCGCTTGCTGGACTTTCTTGGGCACCCTGAAGCCTTCTTCACAACAATTGAACCGCTCTCCTTGAAGTTCTTGATGATCCGATAAATGGTTGATTTAGGTGCAATCTTACTGGCAGCAATATGAAGCCCTTTTTGTGCAAATCAATGGTGATGGCACGTGTTTCCTTGCAGGTAACCATGATTGACAGAGGAAGAACAATGATTCCAAGCACCACCCTCCTTTTTTGAAGCTTCCAGTCTGTTATTCAAACTCAATCAGCATGACAGAGTGATCTCCAGCCTTGTCCCTGTCAACACTCACATCTGTGTTAACGAGAGAATCACTGACATGTCAGCTGGTCCTTTTGTGGCAGGGCTGAAATGCAGTGGAAATGTTTTTGGGGGATTCAGTTCATTTGCATGGCAAAGAGGGACTTTGCAATTAATTGTAATTCATCTGATCACTCTTCATAACATTCCGGAGAATATGCAAATTGCCACCATACAAACTGAGACTTTGAAAATTCATATTTGTGTCATTCTCAACTTTTGCCCATGACTGTATAGTCCACACCTGGTGTTTTTATGTCCTGGGTCATTCAAGTCTATTGGAGGTACACCAGATGTTCTTGTCGAGCCAACGGGGCCTTGTACAATGTAATCAGCTTGTAATCATTCAAGAGAGCAGTGTTGTCTTGTATAGTTCACACTACAGGGTTTAAACATAGTATTTGGCCATAGTAATGGTGTCTGACCCAGAGCACATATAGCGAGCACTAATTTTGCTGGCTCCTGAAATAAATAATTGACACATGGTTTGGAAAGTTCTCAATAGTACCGGCACAGAGTCAATGTGCGGGGGCACCGGTGTCACGGTAATTGTGGTAATATGTACATGTAGGTAGCATTATTATTAAGTGACTATGCATAGATGATAAGAGTAGCAGCATGGGGGGTGGGGGCAATGCAAATAGTCTGGGTAGCCATTTGATTAGCTGTTCAGGGGTCTTATGGCTTGGGGGTGGAAACTGTTTAGAAGCCTCTTGGACATAGGCTTGGCGCTCCGGTACCGCTTGCCGTGCGGTAGCAGAGCGAACAGTCTATAACTAGGGTGGGTGGAGTCTGACAATTTAGGGGCTTCCTCTGACACCGCCTCGTATAGAGGTCCTGGATGGCAGGAAGCTTGGCCCTGGTGATGTACTGGGCCGTATGCACTACCCTCTGTTGTGCCTTGCGGTCGGAGGCCGAGCAGTTGCCATACCAGGCAGTGATGCAACCCGTCAGGATGCTCTCGATGTTGCAGCTGTAGAACCTTTTGAGGATCTGAGGACCCATACCAAATCTTTTCAGTCTCCTGAGGGGGAATAGGTTTTGTCGTGCCCTCTTCACGACTGTCTTTGTCTGCTTGGACCATGTTAGTTTGTTGGTGATGTGGACGCCAAGGAACTTGAAGCTCTCAACCTGCTCCACTACAGCCCCGTCGATGAGAATGGGGGTGTGCTCGGTCCTCCTTTTCCTGTAGTCCACAATCATCTCCTTTGTCTTGATCACATTGAGGGAGAGGTTGTTGTCCTTGCACCACACGGTCAGGTCTCTGACCACCTCCCTTAAGCTGTCTCATCGTTGTCGGTGATCAGGCCTAGCACTGTTGTCATCAGCAAACTTAATAATGGTGTTGGAGTTGTGCCTGGCTGTGCAGTCATGAGTGAACAGGGAGTACAGAAGGGGACTGAGCACGCACCCCTGAGGGACCCCGTGTTGAGGATCAGTGTGGCGGATGTGTCGTTACCTACCCTCACCATCTGGGGGTGGCTTGTCAGGAAGTCTAGGATCCAGTTGCAGAGGGAGGTGTTTAGTCCCCAGTTCCTTAGCTTAGTGATGAGCTTTGAGGGCACTATGGTGTTGAACACTGGGCTGTAGTCAATGAAAAGTATTCTCACAAAGGTGTTCCTTTTGTCCAGGTGGGATAGGGCAGTGTGGGGTGCAATGGAGATTGCATCATCTGTGGATCTGTTGGTGCGGTTTGCAAATTGGAGTGGGTCTAGGGTTTCTGGGATAATGGTGTTGATGTGAGTCATGACCAGCCTTTCAAAGTGCTTCAGTGCTACAGATGTGAGTGCTACGGGTTGGTAGCCATTTAGGCAGGTTACCTTTGTGTTCTTGGGCACAGGGAGTATGGTGGTCTGTTTGAAACATGTTGATATTACAGGATCAGACAGGGAGAGGTTGAAATTGTCAGTGACGCACTTGCCAGTTGGTCTGTGCATGCTCATAGTGCACATCCTGGTAATCCGTCTGGCCCAGCGACCTTGTGAATGCTGACCCGTTTTAAAGGTCTTACTCACATTGGCTGCGGAGAGCGTGATCACACAGTCATCCGAAACAGCTGATGCTCTCATGCGTGTTTCAGTGTTAATTCCTCGAAGCGAGCAGAGAAGTTATTTAGCTCATCTGGTAGGCTAATGTCACTGGGCAACTCTCGGCTGTGCTTCCCTTTGTAGTCTGTTAGTTTTCAATCCCAGCCACATCTGACGAATGTCAGAGCCAGTGTAGTACAATTCAATCTTAGTCCTGTATTGACGGTTTGCCTGTTTGATGGTTTGTCGGAGGGCATTGCGGGATTTCTCATAAGCTTCTGGGTTAGTCCCGCTCCTTGAAAGCGGCAGCTCTACTCTTTAGCTCAGTGCGAATGTTGCCTGTAATCCATGGCTTCTGGTTGGGTATGTACGTACAGCCACTGTGGAGACAACGTCCTCGATGCACTTATTGATAGTCAGTGACTGATGTGGTAAACTCGTCAATGTCATCGGAAGAGTCCCGGAACATATTCCAGTCTGTGCTAGCAAAACAGTCCTGTAGTTTAGCATCTGCTTCATCTGACCACTTTTTTTATTGATCTTGTCACTGGTGCTTCCTGCTTTAATTTTTGCTTGTAAGCAGGAATCAGGAGGATAGAATTATGGTCAGATTTGCCAAAAGGAGGGTGAGGGAGAGCTTCATACGCATCTGTGTGTGGAGTAAAGATGGTCAATAAATTTTTTTCTCCCTCTGGTTGCACATTTAACATGCTGATAGAAATGAGGTAAAACTGATTAAAGGTTCCCTGTATTAAAGTCCCTGGCCACCAGCAGCACCGCCTCTGGATGAGCGTTTTCCTGTTTGCTTAAGGCGGTATACAGCTCATTGAGTGCAGTTTTAGTGCCAGCCTTGGTCTGTGGTGGTATGTAGACCGCTACGAAAAATACAGAAACTCTCTAGGTAGATAGTGTGGTCTACAGCTTATCATAATACCTACATTAAGTTTCTGAACTAATGTTTACCACTGTTTGTTTTTACTGTCTTTATTTAGAACCTAACAGACAACTAGTCAAAGCTCCAAACCAAGTTTATTCACCCGCTGGTTCAAACAGCTGAAAAAGACAGACATGTTTACACGCGTACATATATATTTTTACCTAATATTGGGTGGAGTCAACTCATTGCACATCTTGACAGCCAATACATCTCAAATCAAATTTTATTGGTCACATACACATGGTTAGCAGATGTTAATGCGAGTGTAGCGAAATGCTTGTACTTCAAGTTCTGACCATGCAATAAGTAACCTAACATTTTCACAACTACCTTATACACGCAAGTGTAAAGGAATGAATGAGCAACATCTCTGTTGCTAGGCAGGAACTTAAGTAATGTGTTTAATGAAACTGTTCCTTCTCCTTTCATCTGACCTGACCTCAGCCCTCTTTCTTCACTAATTCACCGTTATCAGTGACCGCCACAATGTGATGCCCTTTTCCCTTACTTAGTAACTTTCCAGGCCCATAGCTCTTATCCAACCTCCATTGACCCCACCATATACATTCTTCATACATGTACCCGTATGAAGAATGTATACTTCTAGTATAGGAAGTATTTCAAGCTAGAACCCAACAACACACACACCATTGGGGGAGGTGCTTTAGCTGTGGTACGGTAGGACCCCAGGCTTCTCCCTGGTGGTGAATCTATGGAGATGCCATTGAAGTGGGCTATCAGTGACAATCTTTCCCTCCTCCCCCAGGCTGGTATTCACACTTACATGCCTTCAAAACGTGGCCAACAACGGTCCACGTAATCTATAGGCTAGGTGTGATGAACCGGTCACCGCGTCTTCCCCCTATGTCCCCATAACCCTTTTGTTCAGTGCGTCTCTCTTAACTAAGTTTCTCTCCCAGAGGAAGTGACACGGGACTATGCTTATGGCGAGAGCAACCCTCTGGTGAGGAGATGTCGATTGTTGCCATGGATACCAGCTGACCTGGAAGGGGTCAGCACTCTGACCCCTGAACCCTCTGATCTCTACTATGAGGTAGGGAGACCGGAAACATGTTTCTAGTGTCAATACGGTCAGCCGATGAACGACTCACTCAATGTCTTGAGGAAGATCTACACATGAAACCTGCAGAGGTCAAATGAATGAAATGTTTAACTATGGTTAAATATGTCCTCTAGTGAATTGATATGCAATAAAATAAAAAAAAGATCCTGTTTGAGAGCGATATGTCCAAGTATAAGTACAGTAAAGTACACACTAAAGGGTCAAAAAAATAAAATGTTTTTAACAAGTGTTTTTTTTTTTTTGACAACTGCAAACCTGCATGGAGTAGGGCATTCAAGGAGTTGATCTGATGGAAATCTGTTGCTTGAGGAGCAATAGAGAAAAGAATAAAGCCCCCCCTAACTGTGCCATGTCATGACCTACCTGGACCAGTTATTGAGATGCGCCTTGTGTTAAATGGAGTGAAAAGCAGACTGGAGTGCCATTTTTAAACTGCCAATACCTCTTTCTCCCCCTGCCTTTCTCTCCTCAGACCATTTCACAGGAGAACAAGGAGATTCTTCCTCTGGACATTCGGCCCCATACTGTCCCCAAAGACAAAGTGCTCAAGTCAGTCCAAGTCCGTTTTGATCTCATTACCGAGATGTGACATATAATCATGCTCACGCGCCTCTTTGCGTGCATGCCTTGCAGGGTGTTCACAGAGATGGAACAAGTTCTAAACAATTTCCATCACCCACGGTTCACGTTCACAGAGACTGAAGAGGAGGCCGATATTCTTTGGACATTCTCCCACATCAGAGACTACAGGTGAACACACGCTTTCAACGTGTACCCAAAACACTATTCCATCATTTAATCACACTGACGCCCGATGAGAATCTACCCAACATTTCAAGCCATGTCAAACTCCTACATTCTTATTTCAGAACTGATACTGTTCACTTCTACAACTAATGTGGGGTTTTTACTAGATTTGGGCTTTTTGCTCTCTGAGTATGTTGCTTTTGGCTGATTCCGCAGTGTCGTCTTAGTAAGATCACGGCTCACTTCACAACCCATATCTTATGTCAACCACAGACGTCACAGATGCATATGTAACGCTGGTGGCCTTCCAAGTGTGAGCACCTTAGTAAGTAGTGTTAAGTGACATGTAAATGATGAGGTGCTTCAAATTCTAGTTATTTTATAGTGCATTGGGACAGAGATGGCTGCTTTCTGTCCCAATCACACACACCTCAGATAACACTTTAACCAAAGCCTCCAGGCTGTTTGGGCGGTGAGATAAGTCTTCAGGGCTCTGGCCTTAATCTTAGCTGTCTTTAGGACACCATTAATGAGAGTACAAGTGATTTATTGGTAACTTATTCATCTAGGATCTCTCAATCCTAGCCAAGATGTGAAAAACACCAAACGAATATAATAATCCTAAACTGACTCTCTCTCCCTCAAACACGGAGTCTGTCCGTCTCTTCACAGGAAGTTAAGCGAGGAGCGTCCTCACGTTATGACCAATCAGTTTCCCTGTGAGACGGTTGTCACAGTGAAGGACTGCCTCTCCGCCGTGTCGCGGAGGGCCCGGGGAGGCCAGGGGGCCGAGTGGCTGCCGGAGACATTCAACCTGCAGACAGAGCTGCCTCAGTTTGTCAGACATTACCAACAAAGACGAGGGAGGTGAGCTCAGATCATCAGATGTCTCCCTTCATATAGGACATAACTTTTCATGTAAGTCATTGTGGGTGTGTGTCTGCTCCAGGGGAGAAGACAATCATTGGATCTGTAAGCCTTGGAACCTGGCCCGGGGGCTGGACACACACATCACCAACAACCTAGACTACATCATCAGACAGAGAGAGAGCACGCCCAAGGTAACACACACACACACACAAACACACCATGGTCATGTGGAAAAACAATTATAGAAAAGCATCCTAATATAACCCCCTGCAGTTGTATCTATTTACATCAGACTTAAATATTAACACCACCAGTCTTCTCTAAGGCCTGGAGTTTTGTGTCCCGTGTGGTCCTATCTTAAACCCCTCTGAGACCCGGTCCAGATGGCCTCATGATCAAAGCCGTTAACCCCTCACTCCCCCACTTTATCGCCAACAGAGAGCCCAGAGGGGTCTCGGGGCCAACAAAAGGCTAATTGAGGCCATATTAGCGTACCATTCACACATGCTTGTAACTCTTTAGCACCTAGTGTAGCCATCTCTTTTCCAATGCCCTTTAAATGACATGTCACTTTGCACTACTCACACTTTAGTGCTCACAAGTAGGTTTAAGTCAAAACTGTAACTAGGCCACTCGGGAACATTCACTGTCTCTTTTTGCTAAGCAAGTCCAGTGTAGAGTTGGCCTTGTGTTTTTAGGTTATTGTCCTGCTGAAAGGTGAATTCTTCTCCCAGTGTCTGGTGGAAAGCAGATTGAATAAGGTTTTCCTCTAGGATTTCTTTTTTTATCCTGAAAAACTACCCAGTCCTTAGTGATTACAAGCATAGCCATAACATGATGCAGCCACCACTATGCTTGGAAATATGGAGAGTGGTACTCAGTAATAACACTTTGTATCAGGACATTTTTTGCGGTATTCCTTTTTTAATTTATATTTTGTTTTACCTTTATTTAACTAGGCAAGTCAGTTAAGAACAAATTCTTATTTTCAATGATGGCCTAGGAACAGTGGTTTAACTGCCTTGTTCAGGGGCAGAACGACAGATTTTTACCTTGTCAGCTCGGGGATTCGATCTTGCAACATTTTGGTTACTAGTCCAACACTAACCACTAGGCTACTTTAGTGCCTTGTTGCAAACAGGATTCATGTTTTGGAATATTTTTATTCTGTACATGCTTCCTTTTCATTGTGTCAACTAGGTTAGTATTGTGGAGTAACTACAATGTTGATCCATCCTCAATTATCCTATCACAGCCAATAAACTCTAACTGTTTTGAAGTCACCGTTAGCCTCATGGTGAAATCCCTGAGTCATTCAAAAATCACATTACCCTCTCTGGGAAATGTGGGATGCTAGCGTCCCACCCGCAGGACACACTATTCAACAGCCAGTGAAATAGCAGGGCGCCAAATTCAAAACAACAAAAATCTCGTAATTCAAATTTCTCAAACATACAACTATTTTACACCATTTTAAAGATGGAACTCCTCGTTAATCCAACCACATTGTCCGATTTCAAAAAGGCTTTACGGTGAAAGCATAGCATTAGATTATGTTAGGACAGTGCCGAGACAAGAAAAACCACACAGCTATTTTCCAAGCAAGGAGAGACGTCACAAAAACCAGAAATACAGCTAAAATGAATCACTAACCTTTGATCTTTATCAGATGGCACTCATAGGACTTCATGTTACACAATACATTTATATTTTGCTCGATAAAGTTCATATTTATATCCAAAACCCCCATTTTACATTGACGTGTAATGTTCAAATATTTTGCCTCCCAAAACTTACGGTGAATGACCACATCAATTTACAGAAATACTCATCATAAACGTTGATAAAATATTAAACTGTTATTCAAAGAATTATAGATACACTTCTCCTTAATGCAACCGCTGTGTCAGATTTCCAAAAAACTTTACAGCGAAAGCACACTTTGCAATGATCCGAGTACAGAGCTCAGAGACGAAACCAAACCCGCCATTTTGTGGAGTCAATAAAACTCAGAAATAACATTATAAATATTCACTTAACTTTGATCTTCGTTGGAATGCACTCCCAGGAATCCCAGTTCCCCAATAAATGTTCATTTGTTTCGATAAAGTCCATATATATGTCCAAATACCTCCTTTTTGTTTGCGCGTTCGGTAGAGTACTCCAAATGCACTGTGCTCGCGCAGTTAAGTTCAGACGAAAAGTCAAAAAAGTTATTACAGACGATGTATAGAATGTCAAACGATGTATAGAATCAATCTTTAGGATGTTTTTATCATAAATCTTCCATAATATTCCAACCGGACGATTCCTTTGTCTTCAAAAAAGAAAAGGAACACCGCTAACTCTTAGGGGAGCGCGCGCCACTGAGCTCATGTCATTTTCTCACTCATCTACTTCCAAAAGCTCTTATTCTCCCAATATTCACAGTAGAAGCATGAAACAATATTCTAAAGACTGTTGACATCTAGTGGAAGCCTTAGGAAGTGCAAAATGAACCCTAAGTCACTATATACTGAATAGGGAATCACTTGAAAAACTACAACCCTCAGATTTCCACACTTCCTGGTTGGATTTTTCTCAGGTTTTTGCCTGCCATATGAGTTCTGTTATACTCACAGACATCATTCAAACAGTTTTAGAAACTTCCGAGTGTGGTCTATCCAAATCTACTAATAATATGCATATCCTACCTTCTGGGCCCGAGTAGCAGGCAGTTTAATTTGTGCACGTCATTCATCTGAATTTCCGAATACTGCCCCCTGTCACTAAAAAGTTAAACACTATGACTTGTTAAGCCCTTCTTTTTTTTTACTCCTGAACTTTAGGTTTGCCATAACAAAGGGGTTGAATGCTTATTGACTCAAGACATTTCAGCTTTTCATTTTTAATTAATAAAAAAAATAGATCAACAAAATAACCTTTCCACTTTGACATCTTGGGGTATTGTGTGTAGGCAAGTGACAAAACATCTACATTTAATCCATTTTAAATTCAGCCTGTAACACAACATAATATGGAAGTCAAGGGGTGTGAATACTTTCTGAAGGCACACAAAAAAAAGAGAAGGAAAAATACACATTGACACCCACCCATACATTTAACCCCCCCCCCCCAAAAAAAACTCCCTTGCAGACAGGTGGTTGTGCATTGGAAAGCAGGGCTGTAACACAACAAAATGTGGAAAAAGTAAATGGGTGTGAATACTTTCCGATGGCACTTGTGTAGTGTAAAGAGACTGATCTATATTAGAATGTCTCTTTAAGAGCTGTCACCCATGCTACCTCCGGAAGTAGTGTGGGAGGCATCTATACCACATAGCCCCCACTAAATGGGACAGTGTAAAGATGACTCTCCCACAACAGATGTCCCTGCACTAATTGTCTTAATACCAGTAGACAGCGTTTTTGCTGTTAGCCAAATGGAAAATTTAAAGTTGCTTAAAATATCCACACATTTGTGAATCATTGCATTAATCAAGTGTGCAGCACAATGTGCAATATGGCTTAGATGAGAAGTTCCTGTATAGTTTGAATTGCTATCCTTATTTTGTATATCTACAGTATATACTGTCTTGTGCTAATTGCTGCACTCACACATGAAGCAGGAATGTGGCCTTGGCCAAACCACGTCCAAGGCTAGTGTAAACCACGTCCAAGTCTAGTGTAAACCAAGGCTAGTGTAAACCACGTCCAAGGCTAGTGTAAACCACGTCCAAGGCTAGTGTAAACCAAGGCTAGTGTAAACCACGTCCAAGGCTAGTGTAAACCACGTCCAAGGCTAGTGTAAACAGATCTCACTAGACATATTTACTAATGTAAATGGCCCCTCTGTGCTGTCGGCGTGTCTCACTTAGGGGCAGGCAGAACCGTGAACCGTGGCTTTAGACACTGGTATGTGGAGGAAATGAATTACATACTATGTGGTTTAATTAGACATACTATGCTATTTTTTTACTTGTCCATTGTTATATGCTGGTATTTTTTGCTGCTGACTTGTCTTGTTTGACTTAGTAATACATCTGAGCGTACAGATTTGAGCCGTTTGGGTGCGACTGCGGTTTGTGACCTCTGTTTACGATCGGCAGGATTTTAGCTATGTGGGAATTACAGAGAATGGTGGCGATATCAGCTATCTTGATCTGCGCAGATGAGCTAAATTACTTTTTACAATTCTGTTCCCCTGTGCCCCGTTTCTGCACATCTGCTATCTGTCACACGGATAAGAGGATGTACTTTCTATAAAAGGAGAGAGAACTCTGTTCGTTGGGATTTTCAACTCTGAACTATTTGAGTGATTGTTGAATTGCTCCATTTTTGCTAAAAACATCTGTCTCTTCTTTTGGTTAGAATTTCCACCACAGGTGTTAGCCAAAGGGAAGCCTCGGAGAGAACCATAATGCCTATACACATCCAGTCAAAACATCACATTATGAAGTGAACACAGCAATTAGATGTTGCCTGATGAATGAAGTTGTGTGTTGACTAGCCTATTTGTTGGTGTTTGTATTTATGCCTGTGTGTGTCTCCCAGGTGGTGTGTAAGTACCTGGAGGATCCGGTGCTGTTTGAGAGGGAGGAGGTGGGGATGGTGAAGTTTGACATTCGCTACATGCTGCTGCTGCGCTCAGTTCAGCCTCTACGCCTCTACTCCTACAACGTGTTCTGGCTGCGCTTCGCCAACAGGTTAGACACTTCCCATCAACTGCTGCAGGAAGTGGAGCTTCCTTGCGACACTCATTTGTCCACGTTTGTCATGCTGGCGTTCGCCACAGAATGCTGGTCTATACTGGGTTTCTTTCTTTCCAGTAGGAAATCAATAAATCGCGTTTTATTTGTCACATGCGCCGAATACAACTGGTGTCGACTTTACAGTGAAATGTTCATTTACGAACCTTTCCCAACGATGCAGAGTCGAAAAAGAGAAAAAAAGAATGCAAAATAAAATATGCACACAGATGGAAATGCATACAGGAAGTCCCAGTACCAGGTCAATGGTACTGACTAGGCATCAGGATAGATAATAATAAGGTATTTGAGGTAGATATGTACATGAAGGCAGGGTAAAGTGACTAGGCATCAGGATAGATAATAATAAGGTATTTGAGGTAGATATGTACATGAAGGCAGGGTAAAAGGACTAGGCATCAGGATAGATAATAATAAGGTATTTGAGGTAGATATGTACATGAAGGCAGGGTAAAGTGACTAGGCATCAGGATAGATAATAATAAGGTATTTGAGGTAGATATGTACATGAAGGCAGGGTAAAGTGACTAGTCATCAGGATAGATAATAAGGTATTTGAGGTAGATATGTACATGAAGGCAGGGTAAAGTGTCTAGGTATCAGGATAGATAATAATAAGGTATTTGAGGTTGATATGTACATGAAGGCAGGGTAAAGTGATTAGACATCAGGATAGATAACAATAAGGTATTTGAGGTAGATATATACATGAAGGCAGGGTAAAGTGACTAGGTATCAGGATAGATAATAATAAGGTATTTGAGGTAGATATGTACATGAAGGCAGGGTAAAGTGACTAGGCATCAGGATAGATAATAATATGGTATTTGAGGTAGATATGTACATGAAGGCAGGGTAAAGTGACTAGGTATCAGGATAGATAATAATAAGGTATTTGAGGTAGATATGTACATGAAGGCAGGGTAAAGTGACTAGGCATCAGGATAGATAATAATAAGGTATTTGAGGTAGATATGTACATGAAGGCAGGGTAAAGTGACTAGGTATCAGGATAGATAATAATAAGGTATTTGAGGTAGATATGTACATGAAGGCAGGGTAAAGTGACTAGGCATCAGGATAGATGATGATGATAATAATATAAATAATAATAATAATGAAAAGAGTGCACACATTTTTCTCTGGTATCGTTTTCCGGACGGTAGCAGAGTGAACACTCAATGGCTTGGGTGGCAGGAGTCTGGCAATTACACCGCCTGATATAGAGGTCCTGGATGGCAGGAAGCTTGGCTCCAGTGATGTAATGGGCTGTCCACACCTCCCTTTGTAGTGCTTTGTGGTCAAGGGCGGTGCAATTGCCATACCAAGCGGTGATCCAGCCAGTCAAGATGCTCTCGATGGTGCAGCTGTATAACTTTTTGAGGATCTATGACAAATCTTTTCAGTTTCCTGAGGGGGAATAGGTTTTGTCGTGCCCTCTTCACGACTGTCATAGTGTGCTTTGACCATGTTAGTTTGTTGCCTACCCTCACCACCTGGGGCCGACCCGTCAGTAAGTCCTGGGTCCAGTTGCAGAGGGAGGAGTTCAGTCCCAGGGTCCCTAGCTTGAAGGGGACTATGTTGAACGCTGAGATGTAGTCTATGAACAGCATTCTCACATTGTTATTTCCCCTCTTGTCCAGGTGGATCTGTTGGGGCGGTATGGGAATTGGAATGTGTCTAGGGTGTATGGGATGATGATGGTGTTGTTTGTCATGACCAGCCTTTTCAAGGCACATCATAATTACAGATCTGAGTGCTACAGGGAAATAGTCATTTAGGCAGGTTACCTTGGGAACAGGGACAATGGTGGTCAGCTTGAAACATGTTGGTATTACAGACTGGGGCGAGGAAAGATTGAAAATGTCTGTGACACCGGCCAGCTGGTTTGGGCATGCTTTGAGAATGCACCCTAATATTCCGTCTGATTGTTAACCTGTTTAAACGTTTTGCTCACATCGGCCACAAAGAGCGAGATGACATAGTCATCTGGAAAAGCAGGGGCTTTCATGCAAGGCACAGTGTTATATTCTTCTAAGCGAGCATAAAAGGCATTTAGCTCGTTTGGGAGTTCTGCATTGCTGGGCAGCTCATGGCTGGGTTTCCTTTTGTAATCTGTTATAGTCTGCATGCCCTGCCGCTGTTGTGGAAAATTGTCCTCAAGTTTCCTTCAAAAAAGCAAAGCATCTCCGAGTTTGTGGAATCAAGATGGACTTTATTACAAAAGCGATAGAGCCGAGCTGGTCTGCAGAGCAACTGATTTTCCAGTCTCGGGACATTTCTTTTATACAGTTTCATCTTTGCATCATATTCATAGCCATTCCGTCTTATGTAAATGATCTATACCCCTTGGCTTCTCACCACCATTATCTTTGTCCCCTTCCATTATGTTTACGCCCATCTTAATCTGCTCCCCTTGTTGGTCCGTGTTTAGATTATATTGGTGGCGTAACCTTGACAATATCTGATTACCCCTCTTCCTGGCCTTAGTTTCCAAGCATCAACTATATTGGTGGCGAAAGCACAGTGTTAATGCCAAAATAGTTTGGACACACACTCCTAATGTTGGTCAATGGCTCCCAAGCACAGATCTAATGGCCTCTTGGGATAAAGCAATGACTTTCAACCAGGTAACCCTTTCTCTAGTCCACTGACCATGACACACACACATACATTATAATGGACTCTTTGGACTAAGTAATGACTTTCAGCCTAGTAACCTTTCCTCTACATGTGGTAAAACCCTCTAAGATGCATACAGTAAAGCTTATAAAAACATAACACAAACTGGAATTTTCTCCAATAACACCTTCCTTCTATATTGTCCTTTTGCATGTTTGATGTCTCGTCGGAGGTCATAGTGGGATTTCTTGCATGCGTCTGTTTCCTGTTGTCAGCGGTAGCTCTAGCCTATAGCACAGTGCAGCTGTTGCCTGTAATCCAAGGTTTTGGTTTGAATACGTTCTTAGTCACTGTGGGGATGACATCATCTATGCACTTGATTGTTGTGGTTAACCCCTCAATGTTATCAGATGAATCCCGGATTTATTTATTTATTTTTTGTCTGTACTAGCAAAACAGTCTTGTAGCCTCACTTCCGTATTAAGCTGGTATACTGGTACTTCCTGTTTTTAGCTAGAACGTTTGAGAAGTAAAACCAGCTGCCTTGCTAACCACATGCTCCACTCACAAGACTGCATATAGATCCGCAGTTCGACGCTCATCTCTTAAAATGTGTGAGGACGTGGGGGGGGGGGGGTTCATAAGATTTAAGCGAGGGCAGAATTTGAATGTCAAATGCTGCAGCCCATAAATGCCACCTATGATGTGTTGACTTCCAGAATAAGAGTGCTGATCTAGGATCTGTTTCGCCTTCTGTAGAAGAGGAACCTGATCTGAGATCAGCACTGCCATTCTGAGACGCTTTGTGAATAAAGGCTGGAGCTTTATGCTGGTCTCATCTCTGTTCTACACAGGCCTTTCTCTCTGGACCACTTTGATGACTACCAGAAGCACTTCACTGTCATGAACTATGCAGAGGGGGTCCAGCTCAAACAGGTAATGATGACAAAGCAAACCCCCGCATTCATCAAAAGCAGACTAAGCCAACCGACTGAAAAGGACAAACGCATCCACACACACACTCAGAAACGCACACTTTTGACACTTGTCAAAGAAAACGCGCGCGCACAAAAGGCAGCAACACAAAAACATACACACAGCTACAACAAACACACACCACCTGAATTCATTCCCTAAATCTGATACTCTGTGTGCCCCAGGTTCACTACGATGAATTCATACCTATGTTTGAAAAGCAGTATCCTCAGTATCCATGGAAAGAGGTTGAGGTAAACACACACTTTTAATCTTTCACTTGTCTGTCTGTGTGTGTGAGTTAACACTTTACGACTTTCAACATCCTAACGTCGCTGAGCCTCACATTAAACGACCGTCTTTCCTGTATTTTTGTTGGGGTGTTACCAACGTAGTGGTGCGCACACTAAACGATGTGGTACAGAAGGGAGGGGTCACACACTACAAGATTCTTCACTTGGTGGTGAGGATTGTTTTTGCGAGACGGCGTGGTATCGATAATGTGATTTAACGTCGCTAAAACGAGCTGTGGGTCGAAGCAGCCTCAAAGGTTTTCAGTCAGACATTCAGTTGAAATATCTAGACAGCATTTTGAATTGAGTAACATTTGCTTGTGAACTTCAGAGCTGTAACAATCTGACACTTTGTCATGTAAATGGGGAAAACTATAAAGACAGAGCTCTGTGATAAGAAAGTCGATTCTTCCATGGAATTTCTCGGCTCTGTTACTTTGTGATAAAGTCTAACGGAAGTTACAAGTTCCGGTATTGGTGCAAATATTTGATTCAATATTTCCACAACACCTTTAAACAGTCACCCCCCTATATGGATAATAACTCCCCTTGCCCCTTCACCACCATCTTTCAGTCTCAGTTCTTGCTGGTTAACGCCCACATCTGCCACGGTCTAGATTATAATGGCGGCGGGGGCCTGGCTGTGATACAGAAAATAATACTTGTGTTTCCGGTATTAGTTCTGTATTTCCTGCTGACTTTCAGTCTCTACATGTCTAGTGATGAATTCCATGTCTTTCCTGCTAACATTGTTTTTACTGTAGTCCAATGCTTAACTCATTGTTTATCTAGCTATGTCCATTTTAACTAAAGCTCAGCAGATATTCTGCTCACATATGTTTTATCCCTTATACATGTGTTTCTGTCTCAATACTTCAAAGTGGTCAGTCCGGATACTGGAAATGTAATCATTGTCATGAGTTTTGTTCCTACAAAGGCATACTATTAGTAGTCCTGCCCCAGAGTCTACACATTCTGGGTGATGTGAAACAACGTCATCCCACTGGGGTCTTCTCTGGTGAGCTCTCATTGGCTATTGCTGATCATCGTTCTCAACAATTGTCGTTGCACATCTCACACTACAAGAGCATTGCAGATTTTGTGCAGATAAAATCAAACATGTTTGAAAATATTGGGACTTCTGGGACTGCTCAAAGACTAGATCGGTAACCCTCACATTGCGTCTTTGACCCGCTCTGTGCGCCCCAAATAGGCAACAACATTGGCATGTTGTCTCCGATCTCAAATGTGTCTAGGACTGATAAATCGTGTAGCGTACACTCGGCTTTACTCTGTAACTCTGTTACGTAATCAGTGTTGAGATTAGTTACTTGGAAAAGTAATATATTATCCATTACATTTATCAAAGTAAGGTTACTTTGCAATATTACTTTGTGTGGAAACTAACGAGTTTCGTTCATGAAATGAAATCTGAGTCTCACCGGTGTTAACTGTCAGAGAGAACAAGGCAACGGGCGCACGCTCTACCAAAGATGAGCTACTTAATCACATTGTATTTGTCACATGCTTCATAGGCAACGTGTGGACTAACAGTAAAGTTCTTACTTATAGGTCCTTTTCCAACAATGCAGTTAAAGATGAGAGAAAATCTATAATAAATAGTGACACAAGGAAGAAATAAAGTGAATAATGAATAAAAATGACAAGTTAAAATAGCGTGGCTATATACAGCGAGTACTAGTACTGAGTCGATGTGCAGAGGCATGAGGTAACTGAGCTAGCTATGTTCATATAGGTAGAGATAAAGTGAGTAGGCAACAGGATAGATAATAGACAGTAGCAGCAGTGTGTGTGTGTGTGTGTGGTGTCAGCATGCAGAACTACTAACTCGGGTTTCATAATCACTAGTTTCCCGTCTCATCTGTGGCGCTGCTTTCCTGTGCTAGTCTACAAGTGCTGCGCTATATATGGGATGCTTAATTAGCCATATATACTGATAGTGTAAATAATTGCTTTAGTGTGATTTAAGTTTAAGTGCAATTAGGCTTTAAGCCTTTGGGATGTTTTGATGTATAAAGTCATAGTATGAGAAGAGAAAAGGTTGCTGCATGTTTGGGGAAGTCACACAAACACATCTTTGTACATTCTAACTAGCTGGAGTCCCATCCTTGCATGTCTAAGATAACCAATCATTCTTTGGTGTTAGGCAGAAACACCGTAGGGTCCTCTTACTGGTATTGTCATGGCCCTGATGGGTGTGGAAGTGAATATGTATGAGAGAGGACTGTAATCGGATGTTCTTTGATGTGGGCCCCTGTGGCCCCCCTTTGTCATAGAAATATTTGCTCAATAATATTTCTCAGATACCGGAACTTGTGAATTCAAATAGACTTTATTACAAAGTAACAAGCCGAGCTGGTCCATGGACCAACTGTCTTCCCAGCCTCGGCACACGCTTTTATATGTCTAATGGTGCTTAAATAATTCACACCTATGCTCCTAATGCAGGTAGATGTTTTCTGGTGCCTATAAATGATTAACTAATGTGTATGTCCAATGGCCTTCACAAGACCAGGCATGACCCAGAATGGTTAGGCCTGTGCTGATCCAGCTTTGCACATTCACATGGATTCTGCTTACTCTAAGATGCGTAACACACACACTGAAAAATCCCCAATACCTTTCAGCAGATTGTGTGCTGTTTGGAGAAGTGTATTCCCTGGGACCTAAAGACGGTGTCATTTTATCAATCGTGCGTGAGCACAGTATGTGTAAACCATGCATGGGATTTCCACGCAGAGGGATATTATCAATATGAATGTTTAGCTTGAGTGTGTGGAAATGTATGCGCAGCCATGACCATGCGTATGCACAGTGCCAACTGGTGGAATAAGGGAACTGCTTGTCAAGCGTAGAAGAATGGGGAAAATATATGTTGAAATTAGTGAGAGTAATAATTAAATTGATCTCAGAAGCCTCTATACATTTAATATGGACAGCAGGGGTAATGACATTTTTCCAAACAGCCTTTCTCCGCTCGCTAGAGAACTAAATGAGGAAAGAAGTTGAGATCGGATCAATGAAACACTCCCGGTAGAGATGATTCTGAAAGTAACGCACGTGCTGTTTGACAGAGTAACTAATAATATTACCCAATTTGAAAAAGTTATTTTACTCCGTTAATCATAAAAGTAATCTAACACCTTTTATCAAACACCTGCCCACAATCACCCCTTACCCAAAACAAGAGTAAATATTGGACCATAAATTGTGCCTTCCTGTATTATACTTATGCTAAAATGTTTGTTCTATTCTACTGCCATTTACTTTGTTCGTACTCTTTTGTTTCTTATCGTTGTATTGTCAAGAAGGAACCTGCAAGTAAGCATTTAGTTGGACGGTGTAGACAATGTGTATCCTGCACAAACAACTAATAAAACTGGAAACTTTAATGTGTTACCCCCAACACTGTAGGTAATACAGTTACTGTTCTCTCTCTACCCCCCTCTATCTCTGTCTCCCTTATATCTCTGCCTCTTTCTCACCTTTCTACCTCCTTCCCTCGTTTATTTCAATTTAAGGGCTTTATTAGCATGGGAAACATGTTAACATTGCCAAAGAAAGTGAAATGTATAATAAACAAGTAAAATGAACAGTAAACATTACACTCACAAAGGTTCTAAAATAATAGACATTTCAATAACATATGTCTATATACAGTGTTACGATGTGCACATAGTCAAAGTACAGAAGGAAAAATCAATAAACATAAATATGGGTTGTATTTACAATGGTGTTTGTTCTTCACTGGTTGCCCTTGTGGCAACCGGTCACAAATCTTGCTGCTGTGATTTCTCTCTACCCCCTGATCAGAGAGAGGCGTTCAAGGCATTTGCAGAGCTCTTCCAGGCAGCCTCGTCCAGGCCGGCCCCCTACGGTTTCTGTGCGTACCCCTCCTCCCGGGCCATCTACGCTGTAGACCTTATGCTCAAGTGGGGCACTGGGGACAGAGGTGAGGCCTTGCTGTGTTAATGCGTACTGATCATGTGTATGTTTCTGTACCTCCAAGTGTGTGTGTATGCGTGACAGCTTTACATTCCTCACTGAGTTCCTCACACATTCACAGGATGGGTGAACTGTATACACTGTGGGAACAGGAGGACAGTTAGTCTGGCCTTGAACTGGCTACAGTCTCAAACAATAGATAGGCTAACTGTTATTGTCCACGTTCTTATTGATAATCTCACACTTTGAGTGGAAATGGTCCCACGCATGGTTTCCACACAGATTTGTGCTTACTCGTGATTGATAAATGAGGCCTTGTAAGTAAGCATTTTACTGTACCGTAATTTCCAGACTATTAAGCGCACCTGAATATAAGCCGCACCCACTGAATTTAAAAAATATATATTATTTTGAACATAAATAAGCCGCAGGTGCCTACCGGTACATTGAAACAAATTAATTTTACACAGGCTTTAACGAAACACGGCTTGTAACAAAAAATAAATAATTTGCAATAAGCTTTAGTTGTCTTTTTGCACTGAGTCAATTCCTCACGCTGCTGTTTCCAACGTCTTATCATTGACTCATTAAGACCAAGCTCCCGTGCAGCAGCTCTATTTCCTTTTCCAACAGCCAGATCAATCGCCTTCGACTTGAAAGCTGCATCATATGCATTTCTCCGTGTCTTTGCCATGATGAGGATGACAAAATGACTACCGTAATCAGAATGATGGGAAGTTTGAGAGCGCTCGATTTAATCTAAACAGTAAACAAAAAAGTTGTTTGACCTTAATCCGTTCGGCAATTTCATTGGTCTAATGAAAGCTTCATGCCGCCAAAAAAACTGAGCACGTCACAGAATGTGTTTTTTTGGGGGGGGGGGGGGGAATTGAAAGCGGGAAAAATCCATATATTAGCCGCGTCATTGTTTAAGCCGCGAGGTTCAAAGCTGGGAAAAAAGTTGCGGCTTATAGTCCGGAATTTACTGTACGTGAAACGCTATCATCTGAATGTGCCTATAGCTGAGTTACAGCTATCAGCCTCAGGAAGGTCACCTAGGATACCAAGTTCTGCTTTATGGTGATGAGGTCACCCAGATGCTACAACTTCATTTAGTGGGCATGCAGAATTTATGACCCAACAGGCTAGGAGGGTGAGAGTGTAGTTGGTTGATTGTCTTCTGTTACTTAAAATGTGGTCCTGTATGGCTCAGTTGGTAGCTTGGAATGCCAAGGGTCGTGGGTTCGATCTCAAATAAGAATTTGTTCTTAACTGACTTGCCTAGTTAAATAAAGTAAAATGACTAAGTCGCTTTGGATAAAAGTATCTGCTAAATAGCATACATTACGCACTCAAATCTGTCAGAGGTAGATGGGATGGTTGATTAGTGATGTATAACATACTGATTCCAACAGAGGTTTAGTTTCACACCTCAGCGTGTAGGAAAACAGCTATGTATCTTAGTGGGGGTTTCCCCGTAGTGGTAGTTTCCACCCAGGATGGTTACAATGGCACTTCCTCTATAAATCAATAGTTATACCATTATGGAGTATTACCGGTGTAGACCATTGTACACTACATACCATATACTTAATCGCACTTCTCACACTTAATTTGTATTTCATAAACCTCATATTTTAGTTGTATTATATAATACAAGTTCCATTAATGTAATCCATTATTAACCCCTGCTAATAATATCCAGTGTATGATCTAACCCTCTATGATCTGTTCCTGGATCAGGTGAACGTGTGATGAAGCCTCAGATCCTGGAGGTGAACTTCAGTCCAGACTGCGCCCGGGCCTGCCTCCATCACCCTGGTTTCTACGACCACATGTTCCAAACACTCTTCCTGGATGAGGCTGATCAATGCCCTGTCACTCAGGTCTCATAATGACCTCTAAACCCTGGCCTTGAACCCATATTACACAGTTGAAAGGTCCATTTGGACAATTTGTATTTCTTATTTCTAGTAGGAATTGATGAGTAATGGTGTGGAACAGATGTGCCAAATACATTTTTCCCCGTGGGCTGCATTCGATCCCTACTGAGGTCCAGAGGATCGCACTTCAGATGTATTTTATTTCCTCTTCATCAAAATTAGCAAAGAAATTGTTTTTAAATCACTTTTGGAGTTTTCTATGCTCCCTGACTGTCTAGATTTTGTTTTGATGACTGTTAGCAAACTGGAAAGAGTGAAGAGACTGTAAATGTAGGTTCATTATCATTTCTACACAGTTTGGATTTGGCTTCAGTCATATTAAATGTCAAATGAGTTTCTCTCCGAATGTTTTAATTTGATTTATTTTTAGCATTATTCAAACCTCTCGCGGGATGGATTGAAGGGCCTCGCAGGCCGGATCTGGGCCGCAAGCTGTATATTTGACATCCCTGGTCTGGACTGATACACAATGATCTCGCACACACCCAGTAAAGTGGGTAGGGGTGGTAAGGGGGGGCTGACGTTGGGAAAGAGTGGGAACAAGCTAGAGGTTGGGAAGGTGATCTAGAAGGAGGGCAAGGGGAAAGGCAAGTTTTTCTCCGCTCCAGTAAAAAACAGGAGGTCGACCACTGCACTTCCTGCTGGAGAGGACTGCTGAGCAGGCAATCTCTCACGCTTAAGCCCTTCACTCCTACATATCTGTATCCCGTAACAGGGAGAGAGTGGGAAGGGCATTGCACTGTTCTGCTCTGTGTTTTCTCTCTAGATCCTCCAACTTCCAAGGAACACTGGTTTATTTTGTAAATGTTCTGATCGGTATTAAAGCTCATGTAAATGTTAAATGAACTGGCAGAGTAATGTATTACCATTAATTTGTGTGAAGAGGCGTTCATAATCATACCCCAATCATAAGTATGGTGATTGATGGGTTACAGTGCTGTAGAAAAATCAGCTCCTGTAGCTAACTGTTAAGCATTCACCCAAGGTTTATTCAATAGTGACCTGCGCAGGGGAGACCTTTTCTGGACAGACGCATCCATTTTAGCTTATATAGGCAAGGAACATCGGGTTTAAATCAGTATTCTCTTTTCTGCTGGGTTTTCTTGGCAAAGTTAACTATGATATACTGCCACATTTCATACTACCTTTCCTCAAATGCAGATTTGTTCTAGTTCAACTTGGATAACATCTTTAAAGCACACAGTGCAGTTGTCTAACATTGTCATTAAGCTTAACGGTTTTCTTCTGTGACCAT
The DNA here is from genome assembly GCF_901001165.1 of Salmo trutta. Taxonomy (NCBI): domain Eukaryota; kingdom Metazoa; phylum Chordata; class Actinopteri; order Salmoniformes; family Salmonidae; genus Salmo; species Salmo trutta. The sequence goes on along the minus strand of NC_042996.1, from coordinate 16,274,565 downwards.
TTCTCATTCTATGATAACTTTGACAATGTTCTCCGGACTCGACATGTTTTCGGCAATGAATGGAATTTCACCATTGAATATGCTTTCTAAATAGCAGCAGATCTATAGTCATTTCTTCCATGTCACTAAGCATTAGTTCAGTAATAAAACTGGTTATTTTTTTGAGCTTGATCAACGGTCAATTTATAGCAGGAATAAAAAAAAAAAGAATAAATTATAGCAGAAACCTAAAACCGCAGAGAAATTATAACGTATTTCTGTAGATTCATTTGTCTTGTAATATTGGTTTTATGTTTTTTTGTCATTTGCTTCATTAAAATAGAGAGAACTGTCAACCAGTTGAATAAAACTCTGGGGGCGTGGAACTTGAATCTACTGGTACCAGCCAAGCGCGCTCCCACAGATACATTTGAAGAAGTTTTAACAGAAGAGAGGAGTGTTTTTGACAATAATGCACTATAACGTTGGATGCTGATAAACCACACAGAAGAAGAAGAAGAAGAGTGCGAGTTGTTGATTGCTAGATCTCGGTTGGGGATATCCATGTTTACCGCATGTGAAAGAGGAGCGGCGCAGGCTTTCTGCAAGTATGCATGGTCTTTTCTCAGAAAAATCCAATGGTTGACATGAACAACAATGCTATCTATGTTGAACAGTGTTATATATTTGTGCAAAAAATAAAATAAACATCAGATTTACGTATGGGTATTCATTCTCCAGGAGATATCCAAACAAATGCATGGATGACCGTTTCAAGGTGTTTGCGCGTCACTTTAACACATTTTTAGCGGCAGTCATTAATTACTAAGCAATCAACCGCACAAAGCACATTATGGGCGCGCCTCGTTATTTCTCAAACCAAGAGAGAGAGAGAGAAAGTCATCGCTATTTGCGTTTCATGACGATTGAGCTCAGCCAGCACTTGTGAGTAGCTTGAGTCAATTCGATAACAGCGGTGAGTGACAGCGAGTGGGACTGACAAGACAGTGGCTGAATGCTCATCACCTGCCGAGGAATGATCGAAAAACGGTCGAAAAAAGATCCGTTAAACCACAACGCGCACAGACATCTCCCTCCCACTCGCAAAGCTGGCAGACTGAGGAGAGGCACTTGGCCAAATCAATTCCAGTAATTAATATAATAATTATACATTTACTCTGACACATCGCGACCCGACCAATACTTTAAGAAACGCTGCCCTAGGGAAGTTGTCTACATAGCTAAGAATGAATAGGCTCCATTGTTATGTTAACCGTTTAACCAGTGTGATTCATTCACTTCAAGGTTGCGTCTCCGCATCATTTCAAGGCTGGAGACAGTTGTTTTGTGGTCAATCGTTATAATAATGATTAGCCTGAGACAAGGTACCTTGGTTTAATCCTGAGAAAGGGCCTTGGATATCAACAATGCCGATATTATATACCAAACAACACCCTCTCTGGTTCCTCTGGAGGGTCAACCTGACCTGAGGTGGAACTCTACTCCTGCCCAGAATGCTATTTGTGGGGCACATGCTCCTCCTATATGAGCGGGTACTATATTGAGGGTGTTAGTTGATTGTGAGCTGCACTCTAACTCTAACTTTCAGCCCATAATGTCTGAACCAGCAGTCACATATCAAAAACATATTGCAGTGTATGTTAGAAAAATCAATAACTTGGTTGATGGATAACCATTGCATAGTTTTCACAATAGTTTCTCTCTTTTTTTATACTTGAAACGCTACCCAGTTCAATGTGCTGGGACAGATAGAGGTGACACAATATGGATAACGCCTGTGAAAATGCCAGATCAAGAGAATGGAGCTATGGTGATGGATACAGCCGCCATAGTATGGCTCAGTGGGGAAGTGCTCCCCCTGCTGGTGAAAGACAGTACCTCACCGAACAGGAAAGGGAACGCCAGTGGCTGAACCATGCGAAAGAAGCTGCCATACGGGCCCACTACAACTCCCATAGACAAAACTCTCCAATGGACTTCCGTGGACATGGGGCACAAGAGACCCAGCCGCCGCCTCTGTATCATCAGGACCATCACAGAATGGCTCCGAGTCAGAACCAAAGGGATTGGTCAAATCTCTATGGACCCTTGAGAGGCCAGGCAACCCCTAATGTAACCTTACACCACAGTGGAGAGAGAACAGAAACATGGGCTAAGCATGAACCCCACTTCCCCAGCAATGAGTTTTTTCCCCCGCTCATTGTCGAAAGAGGGCATGAGGATATAACCCATCACCATAAAGCTGACCGGGATTATATGGTTGGTCGGATAGTGAATCATAACAATCTCCATTACTTGGAAAGCAGATGGCAGATGTTAGATCCCACCCATTCCAATGGACATGCTAGAGGACATTTTAATGAACATTCAAGGGGACATTCTAATTCCTATTCCAGGGTTCATTCTACTGAATGCTCAAAGGGAAGTTCTAGGGGTGGGTCAAGTGGACGTTTTAGGGGTGGCTCTAGTGCACGTTCTAGGGGTGGCTCTAGTGCACGTTCTAGGGGTGGGTCTAGTGGACGTTCTAGGGGTGGGTCTAGTGGACGTTCTAGGGATGGGTCTAGTGCACGTTCTAGGGGTGGGTCTAGTGCACGTTCTAGGGGTGGGTCTAGTGCACGTTCTAGGGGTGGCTCTAGTGCACGTTCTAGGGGTGGCTCTAGTGCACGTTCTAGGGGTGGCTCTAGTGCACGTTCTAGGGGTGGCTCTAGTGGACGTTCCAGGGGTGGCTCTAGTGGACGTTCCAGGGGTGGCTCTAGTGGACGTTCTAGGGGTGGCTCTAGTGGATGTTCTAGGGGTGGCTCTAATGGAAGTTCTAGGGTCCATTCCAGCAGGTCTCCCAGGCTGGACTTCCAGGCTAAGCATGTCAACCCTTTTCAAACTACGACCAACAGTTCTCCAGACATTCAGAACGCCAACATCACTCCAACTGTTCCTATGGTCAGCAACGAACACAGTGAAATAACATCAGGACGTACAACAGGTCCTGCGAGAGATTCTACATCACTTGTGCAGACCTTTACTATGACTGCACAGCAGTGTGTTTTTATGGATTTCCCTTCCACGGGAGGTACAGAATCTGGTGTTGTTGACCTAAAAGCAGCCCAGGTAACAAATGCAGACACCCATGGTATACTAGGACCTAGTGTTCCTTCCCAAGCCATAACTCAACAAACAGATCATCTTCCTGGCAATGCTGCTCTGGTTTCTCACACACAGACCTCTACCACCCCTGAACAGCAACATGCTCCCTCTCCTTCTCTCACTGAGACACCTCAGGAAAAACCTCCTCATAAACATAAGATCTCACTCAAGGAAATACAGCACTGGCCCCAGAGTGTTTTAAGATCTAAAAATGGACCTGTAAATGGGAATAACTCAACACAAGACCCCTCTCAGTCCCAACAATCCAGCACAGAGAAGATGGAAGTTTTACAAGCAGGCAAAACAGAACTACATCTAAACACCAAAGACTACCAGGCGAGGCCCCCTGAGAGGTTTAGTGCTGAGGACTCCACTATACGGCTGGAGATTAAGTCCACCCCCAGGTACATGACCCTGGCGGCAGTTGCCACCGCTCCTCCGCCCCCCGTGGCTATCGTCTCTCCAATGGGTCCTCAGCGGACCCCAGAGCCCATGGAGACAGAGAATGCAGGCAATGAGCTGCCATTTAAGATTTTAGAGGCCTGGTCCATCAGCGAAAAACAGTCGGAAAACCTGTGGGAAAGAGCTAAAGATGATGCAAGTTCTCTCTCTGTCCTAAATGAGATTGTTCAAGTTGAGAGTCTTATGGAGTATGATAAGCCTATAGATGCATCTGCAACATGTTCAATGGCATCTACAGGAGAGGACAATGATGAGGTCCTTCAGGTCATCACACAGATGGACAAGAGATCACTTTTACCATTTGTCCACACCAACACTCAGGCAACTGATATTGTATGCATCGATGGTGCCCAGACAATCGTGGAAGGTAGCTCTAATGTTGCAGATGAGAGAACTCTTGATTTGTCCACAATTGCTGAAGTTCAGTTCAAGTTATGTGCGCTGCAGCAACTAACAATCACAGAGGATGGTTGTCTGGAGGCCATATTGGAGCGGTATTTGGGAGGGGATACCTCTAACCTGGTAGAAGCTTTAAAAAATAAAATGGATGAGAAAATCATGCAGGATGTGTCTGCCTGGGCAGAGAAGGCAGTGGTTCTCTTTGCAGTCAGTGGTATATCACTGGGGGAAGTGGTCGAGAAATTTCCCATTCCAGTACATGTTGACACCTGTTCCCAAGTGGGTTACAGGTCATCATGGTTAAATGTCAATGAGAAGCTGAATGACATTGACAAATATTCTGGAAGAGCTTGGTCTCTATGGTTCATACCAGATAAAGCAGAGGAGAGTTCCAAAGTGGTTGGGGGTGTCCAGATGGATGACACCTTCCACAGCAAGATGGAGACTGTGGAATTGCCTGCACAACAACCTGTTGTAGAAGAAGCAACAGACTCAGACCCCCCAACGAACGCAGACTCCGAGATGGAAACCCTTTCCCCAATGATTTTGACCGTCCTCACACCAGAGGATGCTGTGAAACTGCTTGCTGAAACAGAGGCACCAGATGTAGACCTCAAAAAGGTCATAGACCTCACAACAGACTCGGACACAGAACCCCTTTCCCCAATGAATTTGACCATCCTGACATCTGAGGATGCCATGAGACTGTTTTGCCAGATTGAAAATGGCTCTGACATCCAACTCGCGTCCCCTGATCCATGCTCTGAAAACAAAGATAAGACACAGACAAACAAACTAGAGAATATAGAAAGTGGCAGCTTAGATAAATCCTGCTACTGTCCTTGTATTATTGAAACTGACAATGGGCTTGAAATGGGCCTATGCTCCAGTTGTCAGAGAGAGAAAGGATTGCAGCAAGGTAAAAGATGCATAACAATCGCTCACTGCTTTACCATGTCAGATACAAATGATCAGGAGACAGAGGTCCCTAATGACTCTGGGGGGAAGGTGACTGTTGACAATCAATGCAGGGACAAGAAGCAGATACATTCAACTGAAGAAGAGGGTGATGACAATCAATCCAGTGACAATAAGACACAGGATGAAATGCAGCAATGTACAGGCGTCATACCGATCATTGACTTTTTTTTCTGGTCAGATGCAAGTGAGGATTCAGATCAGGAGACAGAGGAGAGCTATAATGAACAACATGCTCAGATTGAGGCTCATGCTTCTAATGTTAAAATGACAGAGCCTGAAACTGATGCCAAAGCACCATGTGAGTCAGCCCAAGAACGTACGACCCAAAGCAACATCAGTCCTGGTTCTGAGAATAGGGAAAGATGGCAAGAGAAGGATCAAGACTGTAGGACGAGTACATTACCACTTCCCAAGGTTGAAAACCCCTCTAAGGTAAGAGCTAACATCATAGCAGACAACTGGTGTTCACCTATAGAGGACTGTGGTTCACCTGTAGAAAAGTATGACGAAGTTGCTGACTTTGTCACCCAATACAAAACGTGCAAGTCAAAGAAAAAAGTACAACAAAAAATGGAAAAGGAGAAGACCCTTCATCCAACGTCATCTGACAGGCAAAAGCACAAGAAAAGCCATGGGAAAGCAGAGAGGGGAAGGTCACCATCCCAAACCGCTAAGTGCTCTGGGTTGAAGGCAACTGTGGATAATCAATGCAGGGACATGAAGCCACATGCCTCACACAAGAGGAGATATTCAACTGAGAGTGATGAAAATCGATGTAAAGACAAGAAGAGGGGATCATCAACTGCGAAAGAGCGTGAGGGCTGTCAATCCAGGGACAAGAAGCCACCGAAGAGGAGACATTCCACTGAGAAAGAGAGAGAGGACAATCAAAGTAGGGACAAGACGTCACAGAAGAGGAGAAATTCAACTGAAACTGAAGGCAGGAACTCTGACTCCAAAGAGTTACAGTGCCAGTTGGTGGACAGAGAGAGGGGCAGTGGAAACTCACTCCTGTGCCCTGGGGTGAAAACCCTCCATGTGCAGGGATCCTCAACTACCACCGTTCCTCTCAAACTCTCCATAAACATCCCCAAAAAGCCTTCCATAAACACCTCACCCTCAAAACATACTGAAGTCCCCAGAATGCCAAAGACTAAAGCCCAGAACAAAATGAGCAGACACCGCTCCCTTGCAAAGTTGGTGTCTCCTGTTGTCAAAGAGAGGCAGAGGAATGGCGGCAAACAAAAGCAGACAATTCAATGCTTAAAAATCAGATTGGAAAAGCTGTCCTTACCCAAAAATCTTGTCAGGAAATGTTCTCCACCAAGCCGGAAGAGGGAGGAAGGTTCTCCACAAAGCCGGAAGAGAGTGGAAGGTTCCCCACCAAGGCAGAAGAGGGTGGCAGATAGAGGAGAGCCTGGGGGTTTAGGGATAATGGTCTCTAAGAATCTTGACTTGTCCAAGAAACTAAAACGTAAGGCACAGAGCAACTTGAAATCCCAACAGAATTTGACAAAGATTCCGAAGGTGTTGAATGGAAGTGAGAAAGGAAGGTTTTCAGAAAGTGAGTGTAAGAATGACTCGCTGCCAAGGATTCCGAAGCTTCCGAGGACTCCAGAGGTTTCAAAGGATTGGCATGAGGGAGAGAACAGGAAAGAGACATCTCCCAGTGCTTCACCTGAATCACAAACGCTGGACAAACCTGCAAGAGTGGCACACAAGCCCAAACCTTTTATCAAGCCTGCCAGTCCCAATGGTTACAGCCCAGGTAGTCATGCTTGCCCTAATCCGGCCATGGTGTCACTGTCACATGGCAACGTAGATTTTGGGGCAAAAGTCTCTGCGAGGCAACAGGTGTTCTATGATTGGAAGAATAGCTTTGTCCCGACACCAACCCCCCGGACTCGCAGGCGATCAGGGTGTCCTCCAGAGGAAGTGGAAGGTCAACAGGCCAGTCCCAGGTCTAGCTCGGAGACCAAGAATATCCGATCCATTCTAAAACGTGTTGATGCTCCGACGAAACCAAAGCGGAACATCAGATTTCCATTGAATCCAAGGAAGGTGCACTACTTCAAGCCCTGTGAATATGAAAATGACATGTTCAATAGGTCCTACACGGATCCTGAAGATGCACAGTGTTCTGAAGAGGAAGATGCTCCTGTGAACTTCCAGAACACGAAGGAACAGACCCCCGTAAGGGAAGAGAAGCGGCGAGACATAGGGGAGCTGAAGCCTGGACCAAGTGGTTTATGTGAAAAGCGCTTGAAAAGGAAGTGGCCTGCTGACATTTTCATGAAGAGTATTCGTCAGGCAAAGCATTTGACGACGTCTTTCCATTGTGAACCTCCGAAAGACTTCAGACACTCGGGTAAGGACACCAATCACAAGCCACTGGCAAAAGAAAATGTCATGTATTCCCTCAAAGTTTTTGTGTAATATGTATAGCTAGCATTGACATGAAAAACGAACACACAGAATAACACACTACAGGTCAATATTTAGATACATTTTGTTGGATTTCCAGTCATTGACAAGTTCTTCTGGTTACAGCAAAAAAAACTGGAGTTGGTTACAAATGGTCAGAGAAGCAGAAGAGGCCAAATGAAATTGAAGGTAAGTCGCAGGCTATGCTAGCCTCACATCGTAGGCTACTTTTACAATTGCACCAATGATTTCCCAGTATTTCAAACTGTTGTATATGTATTTTTCCTTTTAGAAAAATCTCAGACCTACACTGACTGACTGTTGGGTTCTGATTGGAATCATCTAGATGAAAGGGTATTATGTTATTTATAGGAGCTGAGTAGTGAATGCAAATGTATCATGCTATTTTACACAGGCCTGTGAGTCTGGGTCAATATGACCTAAGCAAACTTGGGAGTCAAAGTGAGAGGGGTGACAGAGAATAGGGGTGAACAGACCGGTGTATTTCCCAAATCTCACAGGATGTGACTTAATACATTACCATATGTAATTGATAAGCGTCATTCCATTTGATTTCAATCACGTTTTGACCGGTCAAACAGGTATGGAAAGATTTGTTCAAATCAAGAGGAGTGCAGTCAAAAAGTGATTGCAATCAAATGGAACGACCCGTAAAGTAAAGGGAAAGCTTGGGGAAGATAAACTTGTTCAAAGTGTACAAAAACTTCACTAGAAAATCAGCCTTATCGATGAGAACGTCAATACCAACTTGTTAGGTAACTGAAACCTATGTAAGTGTAACTTGTGTTGACTGGGTTGGAACATGTTCTAGCTGTGTTCTGAGTATATTCTGAGGTAGTGTTCTCAGGATCCTGTGTACGTTCAATAGATTTTTGAACTGAAACGTTGCCTTACTCATCCTTCGTCTCCACTTGGAAAGCCAGTAGCTGGGGGACGGCTATTTCCTACAGTGCTAATGTGAATATTTCTCACCTTCTGTCGTGAAATATTGCCTCAAAAATATAACACTCTTACAAGAACTTGTGAATTCAATATAGGCTTTAATACAAAGTAGCAAAGCCGAGCTGGTCTGCGGAACATCTAACTTCCCTGAGCATCGGCTCTGCTTTTATCCACATACAGCATATGGGTACATCCCCTATGTTAATGAAATTACTCCTCTTTGTCCTTCCCCCACCATTATCTTCCAACCCGAGTTTCTTGCCTGTTTACGCCTGATAACGCCCACATCTGTTCTGGTTTGGATTACAATGGTGGCAGAACCCCCTAGCTTATACAACAAATAATACATTTATTGCATATGGTTCACATGTTGGTCAATTTGCCACCATTCTTCTCCTGTTTCCTCCTGACAATAGTATGTTAGAAGGTGGAAATGTTATTATGTTCTCAGCTAATGCAATCTTTGACATGACATCCTACTCAGAGATGGTAATTGTATTGCATGCCCCCACCTCTCTATCCGGTCAATGTACTCATTGTCTACATTAGTGGCTCAGCATATCAGCTGCCCCTAGTTACATTACATTAACTCCCACACTTCTCACTTATGCTTGCCTCTTAGGTTCCTCTCTGAATGCAAGCCCCCTTCACGGTCACCATCCAGGTTCCTCTCAGAATGCAAGTCCCCCTCACAGTCACCATCCAGGTTCCTCTCAGAATGCAAATCACGGTCACCATCCAGGTCCCCCTCACAGTCACCATCCAGGTTCCTCTCAGAATGCAAATCACGGTCACCATCCAGGTTCTTCTCAGATTGCAAGTCCCCGTCACGGTCACCATCCAGGTTCTTCTCAGAATGCAAGTCCCCGTCACGGTCACCATCCAGGTTCTTCTCAGAATGCAAGTCCCCGTCACGGTCACCATCCAGGTTCTTCTCAGATTGCAAGTCCCCGTCACGGTCACCATCCAGGTTCCTCTCAGAATATAAGTCCTTGTCACAGTCACCATCCAGGTTCCTCTCAGAATGTAAGCCACCCTCGTGGTCACCATTCATCCTCCAGCCAGGGGAGAAGAGTTGAGCCAACAGCCAGGTACCATAGCGCTCCCATGGATGAATGGAACAAGCGGTGGTCAGGAGAGACGTGATTCGTAAGCATATCAGTCGGCCATGACAGGATACACCAGACAGAACAGTAGTTGATGGCAACCTGCAAAGACAATACTTTTACCTCAAACCTGACATCGTGCCTCTGCTGTTCTTTTAAAAAAAACTTGAAACCCTACATATTTAGGCTACATTATGCAGTTTACTTTTCTACATGTTTTCATCTGTTTTTAAATGAATAAACGTCTGATTTCTCTCCCTAATAAATAGGTTTGGTTAGCTGTGGTTGAAGCAGTCAGATGTTTGTATTACATCCTATGTACATGTGTTATTGTTACTCTTGACACATAAGGGTGTTTGGTTACCCGTATTCCTATAGTATTGTTTGCCTACATTGTTAGGGTACCATCATAGTGATGGGATTGGACATTTTGTTAGTTTAAAAAAATACTGTAAACAATTTCTATTGCAGCCAGAACCAAAGCTTCAGTGAAGAAACCAGACAACTTTTTTTTATACATATGTTATTTTTTGACACTGGTGGTAAAGTGGGTAAATGTATCATGGATATCGACATTAAATGATGTTTGAAAGCCATTATGTCACTTTGTTTGATGTGATTTCTTGCACTGGTTTATAGTTTTGTGGCCATAGATGTTGTTTTGTGGCCATTTGCTAATGTTTCGGGTATTGAGGAATGTATGTACTTTACAGGTCATGGGTTTTATACCACGGCTTAAATTTGTCAATCCCATGTTTTGTTTATAATATCTCTGTTTTTGTAAGTTTTGATGCTGTATTGTTTTTTTTATATATATACACCTCTGTTCTGTATTGTTATGGCATTGAAATAATATAAATACAGAAAATATGTTGTTGTTGTTACCTGTCCTCTCAGGCTACCCAGCATCCAATGAAGATAATTGTAGTATTATTTACCCCACCACCAGGCAAAGACCACATTTGAGACACACACAGTTACACCACCAGAGGGAAGCAAAGTACAATGTTCCTTTCATTTCAGTCACTTGCTTGTGCAAGGCTTCTCCAATGTGTTGAGACTTGAGAGACTTATCTAGAGGAAAAAGAAACGCACACCTATTTAGGCGAGGTGCTGGCTAGCGGAGTGGAAAACGTGAAAATAAAGGAGAGCCTCACACTCTAAGAGCTCGGATGCAAAAATGTAATGTCCAACGTTTCGACAGGCAAGCTGTCTTCATCAGGGTATAATCACAAACGCTGCAGGGTGACTCGTTTATATAGTGTCAAAAGACACACACAGGTGTCTGTAATCATGGCCAAGTATGGCCTAATATCATTGGTTAATTCTCAAATATTGAAATGACATACAAAGAACAACATACAAAAAACAAATGGTTAGCATACGATCATAGATTCATTTTAGACTACATAAGCCTACAAACAATTACAATGGCAAAGTCACAATAATGGCTTCAGATCAAAGTCTATGTTGAGACCGAAGGGAGTATCGTGGAATATTGCCTCAAAAATATAACACTCTTACAAGAACTTGTGAATTCAATATAGGCTTTAATACAAAGTAACAAAGCCGAGCTGGTCTGCGGAACATCTATCTTCCCTGAGCATCGGCTCTGCTTTTATCCACATACAGCATATGGGTACATCCCCTATGTTAATGAAATTACTCCTCTCCATCCTACTCAGAGATGGTAATTGTATTACATGCCCCCACCTTTCTATCCGGTCAATGTACTCATTGTCCATACTATTTCCTGCTATTCAATTATGTTTCTACAGCATAGCAGCTGCACCTAGTTTCATTACATTAACTCCCACAGGGTCTTTAAATTAAAGACTTGAGAACAGATAACAGAGGGGAATCTTCAGTCATATTTTCTGTTTCTACAGAACACTTGTATATTTATTGGAGAAAGCTAAGCAGAAACTGCTGCCTACAAGGACAAGAGTGGTGGAGGTCTGTTGAGAATGCATAGTACAACATCACTGCTTACAAATGAGATTTGTATATCTCATCATGAGTTGAAAAGTCCTAATCTTACATACTTGAGGTCAGCATGCCTTGGACTCTGTTATTGTTTTCCTCAATGCAGGTTTTTGTGTCTTTTTTATTTAACTAGGCAAGTCAGATATGAACAAATTCTTATTTACAATGACAGCTTACAGGGGAACAGTGAGTTAACTACCTTGTTCAGAACAACAGATTAACTTCTCAGTTTGGGGATTTGATCCAGCAACCTTTCAGTTACTGACCCAACGCTCTAACCACTAGACTACCTGCCGCCCCCTTTTCTACTTGGTGGGCTACAGGATTATGTACATGGCTGACCTGGCCTGGCAGATCGGAGGGTTACAATCCAGCTAGTATTTGTTGGGGAAATGTCCAGCTCTTTGGTAATTTTCCTGTACCCATGTTGGAGAGTCTCCAGTCACCTGGTGATTTTCCAGTACCTATACTATTTCCTTTTGAGGTAGGAAAAAGAATCAATATAAGGTTAAATATTAGATGTGTAAGCAAATAAAGGTGGAAACCATGTGAATGTGCAGGAGTGGTCCAACATAGAGTTAACTATTAGACATGAACAAACAGAACTAAGAGGTGTCTATGTGAACATGCTAAACTGAGCCAACATAGACCAGACTGTTTGGACTCACACATAATCTAGTTAAGGCTACTAGACAGGTACATGCGTTAATCATTTCCAAGTGACATAAACCTGAACTGGTGTGTGACAGTGACTGTGCATCTTTACCAACCAATACAGGGGCCACAACAGGGGCCACAAGCTATGTATATGTATTGGGAAGACATGGTTGTATTAATCAAAGCTATTGGAAATGTACTTATAATGGGAACCTATATACAGTATGCAATAAATGTATTATTTTTTATAGTAAACCGGTGGTGACGCCACCAATATAATCTAAACTGAGTCAGATGTGTGCGTAAACAAGCCAGAATTAAAACAAAAGATAATGGTGACGCAAGGCCAAGGGGAGTTAATCATTTTCATAGAAAGGAGGGAACATGTATGTAATCTACAAAAAGAGCAGTGTCATTATCTGGTGGAAATGTATAAATACTGATGTTTTGAACAAGAGAAATCAGTTGTTCCATGGAATTGCTCGGCTTCTGTTACTTTTCTAATAAAGTCTTTTTGGATTTACAAGTTCCGATATCTGAGAAATATTTGATTCAGTATTTCCACGACATATTCACGCAATCCATGAGAGAATGATGGAGTCATGTAATAATAGCCTTTCTCCTCCACCCTCCTCCCTGTTCTCCCCTCTTACTCCATGGACAGGAAGACAGGTTCTCAGCAAGGGGTCATAATATCCCACTGACCTCTGAATGGCTGTAAATGAGCTGTGTTTTGATCTCAGCAGGTGTCAGAGGAGAGGCACTGGGCTGTGGAGGTAAGGGCCCTTCCCATTGTGTCTGTTGCATGGATTAGGAATATCGGGGAAATAACAGGCTAAATACTGTATGTTAATTCTCATGAGATAATATCCATAAAACATTTTAATTAACTAAATCAATTCAGAGAAAATTAAACATAGCCTGCAGCATGCAAAATATTTATTAATATGTATACTACATACAGTGGACATTTTGCACCCAATTTACCTAATTAATGCATAAGATTTGATTTGCATGTCTGCGCTGCCACGCGACAGAGTGACTATATGTAGATGCGTTCTCGTCTGGCGCTTAGATCAATTTAACAGTTTTTTCGAGAGGTCGGAATTACCCCCCCGGCATGTCAAAAAGGGACTCGGAAACAATGATCTTATCACGATCCCTTTGGCTATATTCAAAGTAATCTTGTTTGGGTCTCTGACCAGTGTCGGGAAAATAATTATCATTCGGCATCGTTTTAGAGCTTTTTTTGTCGGTAGGGTGCTGTTTACTGGGTAACGGAACAATCTAGAGGAAAAAGAAACGCACACCTATTTAGGCGAGGTGCTGGCTAGCGGAGTGGAAAACGTGAAAATAAAGGAGAGCCGCACACTCTAAGAGCTCAGATCCAAAAATGTAATGTCCAACGTTTCGACAGGCAAGCTGTCTTCATCAGGGTATAATCACAAACGCTGCAGGGTGACTCGTTTATATAGTGTCAAAAGACACACACAGGTGTCTGTAATCATGGCCAAGTATGGCCTAATATCATTGGTTAATTCTCAAATATTGAAATGACATACAAAGAACAACATACAAAAAACAAATGGTTAGCATACGATCATAGATTCAATTTAGACTACATAAGCCTACAAACAATTACAATGGCAAAGTCACAATAATCACAAGAATGGCTTCAGATCAAAGTCTACGTTGAGAACGAAAGGTGCAAGGTATTGGAGTGGCCATCACAAAGCCCTGACCTCAATCCTATAGAAAAGTTGTGGGCAGAACTGAAAAAGCGTGTGCGAGCAAGGAGGCCTACAAACCTGACTCAGTTACACCAGCTCTGCCAGGAGGAATGGGCCAAAATTCACCCAACTTATTATGGGAAGCTTGTGGGAGGCTACCCAAAACGTTTGACCCAGGTTAAACAATTTAAAGGCAATGCTACCAAATAATAAATGAGTGTATATAAACTTCTGACCCACTGGGAATGTGATGAAAGAAATAAAAGCTGAAATAAATAATTCTCTCAACTATTATTCTGACATTTCACATTCTTAAAATAAAGTGCTGATCCTAACTGACCTAAAACAAGGAATTTTTACCAGTATTAAATGTCAGGAATTGTGAAAAACTGAGTTTAAATGTGTTTGGCTAAAGTGTATGTACATTTCCGACTTGAACTGTACATATTTATATGTAATTATTCTTTAATTCCTTTCTAAGAGAAAAAGGCATGGGGAAGGATCTATGGTAAACCAACACCTCCATCAGTCTCAAAATCACCACCGTCAAGATGTGACCAGTTCAGACATTGTCTCTTCCATGACGTATCTCCAGAGCTTTCCAGGTTTCGTATGTTTTCTTTTCCATGATAGATCAACCTTCTTGCCTTTAGGGTCTTGGTCTAGGAGCCATGTTTCATTTCTTATTCTTTAGAGTCTTCGGTGGTTTATCTCTCTTGAGGTTTCTTGTTGCTCGTAGTGTTCACAGACCTTACTTATAATGAGGTATATCTACCCCGGAAATTACTGTTTCATATACACTCTCCCCAAACAGAAGATCCATAAGTTCACTGCAACATTTCCCAACTCTTTCAAATGTTCAAACACATTCCACAATTCAACAACGTCACTACACATCAATCACCAGGACAGCTGGGACGGGACAGGTTACATAAGCACTCACTCGATAGCGTGAGAACATCCAGACAGGATGTACATAAATGGGCATAACCACGTGATCCATAAAATAGGTCATCAGTCACTTTCGGACACATGCCGTCTACTGTATTCTCTCTCTGATACTCTGTGTGCCCCAGGTTCACTACGACAAATTCATACCCATGTTTGAAAAGCAGTATCCTCAGTATCCATGGAAAGAGGTTGAGGTAAACACACACTTTTAATCTTTCACTTGTCTGTCTGTATGTGTGAATTAACACTTTACGACTTTCAACATCCTAACGTCGCTGAGCCTCACATTAAACGACCGTCTTTCCTGTATTTTTGTTGGGGTGTTACCAACGTAGTGGTGCGCACACTAAACGATGTGGCACAGAAGGGGGGGGTCACACACTACAAGATTCTTCACTTGGTGGTGAGGATTGTTGATACCACGCTGTCTCGCGAAAACAATGATGTGATTTAATAATGTAGCTACAACGAGCTGTGGGTCAAAGCAGCCTCACAAACGTTTTCAGTCAGACATTCAGTTGAAATATCTAGGCAGCATTTTGAATTGAGTAACATTTGCTTGTGAACTTCAGAGCTGTAACGATTTGACGCTTTGGTTAAAGGCACATACATTAAAACACATACTATTAGTAGTCCTGCCCCAGAGTCTACACATTCTGGGTGATGTGAAACAACGTCATCCCACTGGGGTCTTCTCTGGTGAGCTCTCATTGGCTATTGCTGGTCATCGTTCTCAACAATTGTCGTTGCACATCTCGCACTGCAAGAGCATTGCAGATTTTGTGCAGATAAAATCAAACATGTTTGAAAATATTGGGACTTCTGGGACTGCTCAAAGACTAGATCGGTAACCCTTAGATTGCGTCTTTGACCCGCTCACTTTAAATGAGCGACGGTGACGGCCACGCACCCCGAGAAGACAACATGGGCATATTGTCCAAGTTGATTTCAAACTTGTCTAGGACAGGTAAATCGTGGCCAAAATTGTGTAGTGTACACCCGGCTTGACTCTGAAAATCTTTTACATAATCAGAGATGAGTTACTTGGAAAAGTAATATATAGTAACACATTTAACAAAGTAGCCCGCTACTTTGCAATATTACTTTGTGTGGATAGTAAATGCGTCATATTACGTTCATGAAAAAAATCTAAATCTCACTCATTTGTTCGACTGTCAGAGACACGCTACCAAAGATAGGATACTTACTCAAATCAAATGTTATTTGTCACATGCCTTGTAGACCACGTGTACAGTCGTGGCCAAAAGTTTTGAGAATGACCCAAATATTAATATTCACAAAGTTTGCTGCTTCAGTGTCTTTAGATATTTTTGTCAGATGTTACTATGGAATACTGAAGTATAATTACAAGCATTTCATAAGTGTGGCTTTTATTGACAATTACATGAAGTTGATGCAAAGAGTCAATATTTGCAGTGTTGACCCTTCTTTTTCAAGACCTCTGCAATCCGCCCTGGCATGCTGTCAGTTAACTTCTGGGCCACATCCTGACTGATGGCAGCCCGTTCTTGCATAATCAATGCTTGGAGTTTGTAAGAATTTGTGGGTTTTTGTTTGTCCCCCGCCTCTTGAGGATTGACCTCACGTTCTCAATGGGATTAAGGTCTGAACAGTTTCCTGGCCATGGACCCATAATATCGATGTTTTGTGCCCCGAGCCACTTAGTTATCACTTTTGCCTCATGGCAAGGTGCTCCATCATGCTGGAGAAGGCATTGTTTGTCACCAAACTGTTCCTGGATGGTTGGGAGAAGTTGCTCTCGGAGGATGTGTTGGTACCATTCTTTATTCATGCCTGTGTTCTTAGGCAAAATTGTGAGTGAGCCCACTCCCTTGGCTGAGAAGCAACCCCACACATGAATGGTTTCAGGATGCTTTACTGATGGCATGACACAGGACTGATTGTAAGCGCTCACCTTGTCTTCTCCGGACAAGCTTTTTTTCAGATGCCCCAAACAATCGGAAAGGGGATTCATCAGAGAAAATGACTTAACCCCAGTCCTCAGCAGTCCAATCTCTGTACCTTTTGCAGAATATCAGTCTGTCCCTGATGTTTTTCCTGGAGAGAAGTGGCTTCTTTGCTGCCCTTCTTGACACCAGGCCATCCTCCAAAAGACTTTGCCTCACTGTGCGTGCAGATGCACTCACACCTGCCTGCTGCCATTCCTGAGCAAGCTCTGTACTGGTGGTGCTCCGATCCCGCAGCTGAATCAACTTTAGGAGACGGTCCTGGCCCTTGCTGGATTTTCTTGGGTGCCCTGAAGCCTTCTTTACAACAATTGAACCGCTCTCCTTGTGTCGTGGAAAATTGTCTTAAAAGTAACACTCTTACAAGAACTTGTAAATTCAATATAGACTTTAATACAAAGTAGCAAAGCCGAGCTGGTCCGCGGAACAACTGACTTTCTCAGGCCCCAGCTCTGCTTTTATGCACATACAATACATAGGTCCATCCTTTATGTAAATGAAGAAAAACCCTTTGTGCTTTCTGCCACCATTATCTTTCAATCCTATGGATAACGCCCACATCTGAGGATAACGCCCATATCTGCTCTTATTTCTAACATAATGGTGGCCAAACTCTCCTCACGTGGATATAAAAATAATGCATGCATCGCATGCTTACTCTTGGTTGTTTGTCCCGTTTTCCTTTCTCGTGTGTTTCTTTCTAAGTGCACCAGGGCCATATGTACTTAACTTGTTATCTTCTCTCATGCACTTCTCTAAGTGTACCCAGGCCGTGTGTACTTAACATAGGTTCATTCACCTGGCTGCACTTTGCCATGGCTCTGTAGTTAGGCTGCCTGGCCCTTACGTGGTCCCCAACGTCCTTGTTATCTTTACTTGGTTAGATATTAATCTCCTCTTCCCCTAGTTAATGTATCTATGTCTTTCCTTCCTTCAGCACGTCTTCCTTTCTCCCACACTTGAAGTTCTTGATGATCCAATAAATGGTTGATTTAGGTGCAGTCTTACTGGCAGCAATATCCTTGCCTGTGAAGCCCTTTTTGTGCAAAGCAATGATGATGGCACGTGTTTCCTTGCAGGTAACCATGTTTAACAGAGGAAGAACAATGATTCCAAGCACCACCCTCCTTTTGAAGCTTCCAGTCTATTATTCAAACTCAATCAGCATGACAGAGTGATCTCCAGCCTTGTCCTCGTGTTAACGATAGAATCATAGACATTATGTCAGCTGGTCCTTTTGTGGCAGGGCTGAAATGCAGTGGAAATGTTTTTTGGGGATTCAGTTCATTTGTATGGCAAAGAGGGACTTTGCAATTAATTGCAATTCATCTGATCACTCTTCATAACATTCTGGGGTATATGCAAATTGCCATCATACAAACTGAGGCAGCAGACTGAAAATTAATATTTGTGCCATTCTCAAAACTTTTGGCCACGACTGTAGACTAACAGTAAAATTCTTACTTACGGGTCCTTTTCCAACAATGCAGAGTTAAATATAAGATAAAATAAAAATATATAAATAGTGACACAAGAAAGAAATGAACAGTGAATAACTAATTGAAATGAGTAAAAATAACATGGCTATACACAGGGAGTACCAGTTCCGCGTCGATGTGCAGGGATACGAGGTAACTGAGCCATGTACTGTACATACAGTGCCATCGGAAAATATTCAGACCCTTTAACTTTTTTCACATTTTATTACGTTCCAACCTTATTCTAAAATTGATTTAATTGTTTTCTTCCCCTGATAAATCTACACACAATACCCCATAATGACAAAGCAAAAACAGGTTTATAGAAATTTTTGCTAATGTATTTGTAACGACTGTCGTAGTGAGGGGACCAAAACACAGCGTGTTGAGTGCTCATAATTACCTTTTATTTTAACACAGAACACTAAAGAAAATAACAAAAGCGAAAATGATCAGCTCACAGTTCTGTCAGGTAAGACTAAACAGAAAACAACTGCCCACAACACAGGTGGAAAAAACCTCTACTTCAGTATGATCTCCAATTAGAGACAACGAGGACCAGCTGCCTCTAATTGGAGATCATCCCAAAAAACAACAACATAGAAATAGAAAACTAGAACTAAACATAGATATAGAAAACATAGAAAAACACAAAACACCCCCTGTCACGCCCTGATCTACTCTACCATAGAAAATAACATCTTACTATGGTCAGGACGTGACAGTACCCCCCCCCCCCAAAGGTGCAGACTCCGAATGCTCCTAAAAAACAAAAAAGGGAGGGTAGGATGGGTAACACCTGTTTATGGCGGCTCTAGTGAAGTCCACATAGCCTTATCCTCCAGCAGAGGAGGCAGCTCCGGTTCGGGGCGTAACCCCCTCTCCACCTGCTGATCCCTCTGCTTTAGTACCACCGGACCGTGGATCGTCGTCGAAGGAACCGGACTGTAGATCATCGCAGGAGGTTCCGGGCTGCAGGCCGTCTCAGGAGGTTCTGGGCTGGGGAGCGTCTCAGGAGGTTCCGTCCGGGCTGGGGAGCGTCGCTGGAGGCCTAGTGTGTGGAGCCGGGACAGGTGGCACCAGACTGGTGACACGCATTTCAGGGCGAATGCGAGGAGCAGGCACAGGACGTACCAGGCGTACCGGGCTGTTGAGACGTACTGGAGACCTGGTGTGTATAGCCGGTATCACTTGTTCTGGAACTTCCACACACTTCTCAGGACGAGTACGTGGAGCTGACTCAGGTGGCACCAAACTGACGACACGTTCCTTTGGGAAAAACTTGTGCGTCCTCCACCAACTCAAAAACTCTCCCATTTCTCCCTTCTCCAAATTCTCTCTCTTCTCCTGGATTGTCTCTGGTATACTCCTCGGCTCCGCCGACTGCTCCATGTGCCCCCCTCCCAAAAAAATCTTTGGGTTTCTGTAGCCTCTCGTGCCTCCCCGGCAGGCTTCTATATCTGTCCAATACTTGGCCCCAAGTCCAGTTTATCCTCTCTAGCCTCTCCTCCAGAGACCAGGTATCTATGTCCTCCTGAGCATGCTGCTTGATCCAGTTGTGGTGGGCAGTTCTGTAATGACTGTCGTAGCGAGGGGACCAAAACACAGCGTGTTGAGTGCTCATAATGACTTTTTATTTTAACACAGAACACTAAAGAAAATAACAAAAGCGAAAATGATCAGCTCACAGTTCTGTCAGGTACTGAAGACTAAACAGAACACAACTGCCCACAACACAGATGGAAAAAACCCTACTTAAGTATGATCTCCAATTAGAGACAACAAGGACCAGCGCGGACGCGTATTGTGACAAAAAAATCTAAATATTCCATTACCGTACTTCGAAGCATGTCAAACGCTGTTTAAAATCAATTTTTATGCGATTTTTCTCGTAAAATAGCGATAATATTCCGACCGGGAGTCGTTGTTTTCGTTCAATGACTGAAAAAGTAAAATGGACTCTTCACGTGTACGCGCGCACCCGTGTCATTGTTCTCAGATCGACCACTTACCAAATGCGCTACTGTTTTTCAGCCAGTAACTGCAGAGTCATCATTCAACGTTCTGGCGCCTTCTGAGAGCCTATGGGAGCCTTAGAAAGTGTCACGTTACAGCAGAGATCCTCTGTTTTGGATAGAGATGACAAAGAAGGCCAAGAAATGGTCAGACAGGGTACTTCCTGTACAGAATCTTCTCAGGTTTTGGCCTGCCATTTGAGTTCTGTTATACTCACAGACACCATTCAAAAAGTTTTAGAAACTTTGGAGTGTTTTCTATCCAAAGCTACTAATTATATGCATATTCTAGTTTCTGGGCAGGAGTAATAACCAGATTAAATCGGGTACGTTTTTTATCCGGCCATGAAAATACTGCCCCCTATCCATAACAAGTTAAAATAGTGTAAAATAGTCATATGTTTGAGAAATTGAAGTAATTGTATTTCTAAGGTATTTGAATATCGCGCCACTCGATTCCACTGGCTGTTGACTAGGTGGGACGATTTCGTCCCACATACCCTAGAGAGGTTAATATCGATTTAATTATTGCAATAATGAGACAAGTCAACCCAACAGTCTCGAGTAGACTACACTTCACAGACAATGCACAGTTTTTATATAGTTTATCCATCTGCCTCTGGTGTTGTTTCCCAGATGCAAGAAGGATTAGACACAATAAGGATTATATTCTACTCCCCAGGCTTATCCTTATCTTGGTTACACCCACCACATCTTATCTACAGAATGCCAGCTGTAGGATTTTAGGCTTCCCTCAGTTCACACAGACATTTAATAGAACATAAATGTCTTACTATTAATTAAGCATATAATCATTAACTATTAATATCAAACAAATCAGGTAAATATGTCATTTTTCTATCACATGTGCTGCAGAGATGGTTGTCCTTCTGGATGTTTATCCCATCTCCACAGAGGAACTCTGTCAGAGTGACCATCGGGTTCTTGCTCACTTCCCTGACCAAAGCCCCTCTCCCCCGATTGTATGGAATGGGTCACAAGGTAATTCTTGATATATGTCACGTTCGTCGTAAGAAGGAGACCAAGGTGCAGCGTGGTAAGCGTACATCTTTCACTTTATTAGATGAACACCGACAAAACAAAGAAAATACAAAAACAAACGTAAAGTTCGGCAGGCTTCAAAGCAGCTATACAAAAACAAGATCCCACAAAAACCCAGTGGGAAAAAACTGCCTAAATATGATCCCCAATCAGAGACAACGAAAGACAGCTGCCTCTGATTGGGAACCATATCAGGCCAACATCGAAATGCATAATCTAGAATGCCCACCCAAATCACACCCTGACCTAACCAAATAGAGAAATAAAAAGGCTCTCTACGGTCAGGGCGTGACAATATATAAGAAAGGAGTATCCCCAAGCTAGATAGCATTTGCTATGAAGACTGTTCTTATTGTACAGAGTTTGGACCCTAAGACAAGGCTCTTATCTCGTCCCTGGTACCTCACAGTACAGAAACACCAGCTCATTCTATTGCATAAATCAATTGTCAGCTCCAGATACTCCTTTCTCAAGTAAAACCCATGTCTTGACCACACGCCTAGACTAGGAGTAGAACCCATCCCTTTGCAAAAACACAGCCTTAGTAGAACAGAAATGTTTTACTATTTGTTAAGTGTATATATAATTGTTAACTAATAATATAATCAGAGATGACGTACAATGGTTCCAGACACTACCCCACACATCCTGTCTCAGACCTTACCCCCCCACATCAAGGCCGAAGGAGGGAGTGACTGGGCACAGACATTGTGGAGACAAGTATTTGGTTCCCCATTAATCACGCCATCCCTTCACATGGTTTGCAATAGGTAAAGACACATTCACTTATGAAGACAGTGTTCCCTCTTGTCCTCCTTTGCCCTATTATCTTTCTGATATTCTGCATAGCAACAGGGACATGTGATAGACAAGCCTGACTTCTCCCCTCTCTGGGCCTGTCACGGCTGTCGTCGGTGAATGAGGACCAAAATGCAGCAGGTACGTATATGCTCATCTTGAATGATTATTTATTTTCAAAAACAACTGAATACAAAAATAACAAAACCACTAGAAACGAACGAACGACAACAAACAGTCTGGCAAAGCCTTAGCTCAACACAGAACAATCACCCACAACATCAAACACAAACACACCCTCATATATGGGACTCTCAATCAAAGGCAGATAGACAACACCTGCCTTCAACTGAGAGTCCCAACCCCAATTAACCAGACATAGAAACAGACATACTAGACTAGACATAGAATAACTGAAAACCAAACAGTGCCCAAAAACCCCGGAATACTTAAACCAAATGACCCTTCACCAAAACACACCACCCCGAACCACATAGAACGAATACCCTCTGCCACGCCCTGACCAAACTACAAAAACAATTAACCTTATACTGGCCAGGACGTGACAGTACCCCCCCATTAAAGGTGCTACCCCGGAAGCACCTTAACAAAAAATAACCCTAAACAACACCCAAAAGAAAAATTCCCCCTTACTAAAGGGAGGGAAGGGAGGGTGGCTGCCGTCAACGACGGCACTGTGCTACACCCCCCCTCCCCAACCCACCTATTTCTGGAGGTGGCTTCGGCTCAGGCCGTTCCAGGCTGTCTGGGCAGTCTGGCAGCTCGGGACAGTCTGGCAGCTCGGGGCAGTCTGGCAACTCGGGGCAGTCTGGCAACTCGGGGCAGTCTGGCAACTCGGGACAGTCTGGGCAGTCTGGCAACTCGGGACAGTCTGGGCAGTCTGGCAACTCGGGACAGTCTGGGCAGTCTGGCAACTCGGGACAGTCTGGGCAGTCTGGCCACTCCGGCAGTTCAGGGCAGTCTGGCCACTCCGGCAGTTCAGGGCAGTCTGGCCACTCCGGCAGTTCAGGGCAGTCTGGCCACTCCGGCAGTTCAGGGCAGTCTGGCCACTCCGGCAGTTCAGGGCTGTCTGGCCACTCCGGCAGTTCAGGGCAGTCTGGCCACTCCGGCAGTTCAGCGCAGACTGGCCACTCCGGCAGTTCAGCGCAGTCTGGCCACTCCGGCAGTTCAGCGCAGTCTGACCACTCCGGCGACTGTTGACTGGCGGGCAGCTACGACGACTGTTGACTGGCGGGCAGCTCCGACGACTGTTGACTGACGGGCAGCTCCGACGACTGTTGACTGACGGGCAGCTCCGACGACTGTTGACTGACGGGCAGCTCCGACGACTGTTGACTGGCGGGCAGCTCCGACGACTGTTGACTGGCGGGCAGCTCCGACGACTGTTGACTGGCGGGCAGCTCCGACGACTGTTGACTGGCGGGCAGCTCCGACGACTGTTGACTGGCGGGCAGCTCCGACGACTGTTGACTGGCGGGCAGCTCTGACGACTGTTGACTGGCGAGGCTGGGTTTACGCACTTGCAGTTTAGTGCGGGGAGCGGGAACAGGACGAGTCGGACTGGGTGGACGCACTTCCAGGTCCGCACGAGAGACAGGAGCTGGAAACCCAGGGCTATGGAGGCGCACAGCCGGTCTAGATCTTACCTCCTGCACAACCCGCCTTGGCTGGATGGAACTAGTAGCCCTGTACGAGCGGGGTGCTCGTACAGGGCAGACTGGGCTGTGCAGGGGCCTGATGGTAGCCGTGCGTAGAGCGGGAGTTGGTTAGCCTGGTCCTCGGAGGCGTACCGGCGACCAGATGCGCTGCGCAGGCATCCTCCTACCAGGCTGGATGCCCGCTCTAGCACGGCACCTGCGAGGGGCTGGAATAACTCGCACCGGACTGTGCGTGCGTATGGGTGAGATAGTGCGCTTCTCAGCGAAACTTAGCGCTCTCCACCCCATACGCTCCTCCATATAACCACGGGTAGCTGACTTCCGGCTCTTCCTTCGCCTAGCCAAACTACCCGTGTGCCCCCCCAAAACAATTTCTTGGGGGTGCCTCTCGTGCTTCTCCCTCAGCGCGTCTCTGGCCTCGTACCATCGCCTCTCCGCCTTGGCTGCCTCAATTTCCCACTGCCTCAATTTCCCATGTCTTTGTCTGTTCAGCTGTTCGATCCTTTGAGAAGAATAAACTTGGTTTAAGCTTTCACAGTGTCCGTCGAGTTCTTACCCTGATAATTAGAACCTAAGAGAAGGGATACATTCTAATTACAATAGTTCAACAGTTCAATCATATATGCATTTTATGCAGATAAGACATCTTAATTATCGATGTTACCGAGCTAATTCTGATTCTTCCGCCACAGGGTCTGAATACTTTCCGATGCCACTGTAATAGATAGGGGTAAAGTGACTAGGCAACAGGATAGATAATAGACAGTAGCAGCAGTGTGTGTGTGTGTGTGTGTGTGGTGTCAGCATGCAGAACTACTAACTCGGGTTTCATGATCACTAGTTTCCCATCTCATCTGTGGCGCTGCTTTCCTGTGCTAGTCTACAAGTGCTGTGCTATATATGGGATGCTTAATTAGCCATATATACTCATAGTGTAAATAATTGCTTTAGTGTGATTTAAGTTTAAGTGCAATTAGGCTTTAAGCCTTTGGGATGTTTTGATGTATAAAGTCATAGTATGAGAAGAGAAAAAGGTTGCTGCATGTTTGGGGAAGTGTCTGTGGGACCGAGGACCCCAGATATGCAATCTGACACAACAGCAAGTCAGTATTTTTCAGAGCGAATCCAACATCTTTATTACCTAAAGTTAATGAAGGTATATTAAACAACGTTGTTTACTGTTAGGTTCTACTCCAGGTACAGACCAGACAGACACTGATTAAAGCTCAAACCAGATTTATTCACTCACTCAACTGGATGCTTCAGCTGAATAGCATAACATACAAGTCACACAAGCATATACACTGAGTATACAAAACATTAAGAACAGCTGCTCTTTCCATGACATAGTTTTCATTTGGATTCACCTGGTCAGTCTATGATCCCTTATTGATGTCACTTGTTAAATCCACTTCAAATCAGTGTAGATGAATGGGAGGAGACTAGCTAAGAGGCCGGTTGAAGAAGGATTATTAAGCCTTGAGACAATTAAGATGGATTGTTTATGTGTGCCATTCAGAGGGTGAATGGGCAAGACAAAAGATTGAAGTGCCTTTGAACAGGGTGTGGTAGTAGGTTCCAGGCGCATCGGTTTGAGTGTGTCAATAACTGCGACACCGCTGGGTTTTTCACCCTCAACAGTTTCCCGTGTGTATCAAGAATGGTCCACCACCCAAAGGACATCCAGTCAGCTTGACACAACTGTGGGAAGCATTGCAGTCAACATGGGCCAGCATCCATATGGAACGCTTTCGACACTTTGTAGAGTCCATGACCTGACGATTTGAGGCTGTTCTGAGGGAAAAAGGTGAACCTCAATATTAGGACGGTGTTGCTAATGCAGCTGTCATGACATTTCTCCAAGCAGCCTTTCTCCACTCGCTGGAGAACTAAATGAGGAAACAAGTCGAGACCGGATCAATGAAACACTCCCGGTAGAGATGTGTGTTGTTTGACAAAGTAAAAAGTTATTTTACTCCGTTAATCATAAAAGTAATCTAACACCTTTATCAAACACCTGCCCCCAATCACCCCTTACCCAAAACAAGAGTAAATATTGGACCATAAATTGTGCCTTCCTGTATTATACTTATGCTAAAATGTTTGTTCTATTCTACTGCCATTTACTTTGTTCGTACTCTTTTGTTTCTTATCGTTGTATTGTCAAGAAGGAACCTGCAAGTAAGCATTTAGTTGGACGGTGTAGACAATGTGTATCCTGCACAAACAACTAATAAAACTGGTAACTTTAATGCGTTACCCCCAACACTGTAGGTAATACAGTTACTGTTCTCTCTCTACTCCCATCCTCTCCCTCTGTCCTTATCTTCACCTCTCATCTTTCTCTGTCTACCTCCTCCTCCCTGTCTACCTCCTCTTTCTCTCTACCCCCTTCTCACACTTCACCCCTCCCCTCTTTCTCGGAGGCGTTCAAGGCATTTGCAGAGCTCTTCCAGGAAGCCTCGTCCCAGCCGGTCTTCAAGGCATTTGCAGAGCTCTTCCAGGAAGCCTCGTCCCAGCCGGTCCCCTACGGTTTCTGTGCGTACCCCTCCTCCCGGGCCATCTACGCTGTAGACCTTATGCTCAAGTGGGGCACTGGGGACAGAGGTGAGGCCTTGCTGTATTAATGCGTACTTATCATGTGTATGTTTCTATACCTCCAAGTGTGTGTGTATTGTGTGTGTGTATTGTGGGAGCAAATACTCATGCCAATGATTACTGATCACCCTGAAGTATTGAGACAAAAACATATATAACAAGTATGACATGTGAGCGGAATGTCTGCTGAGATTGGTAAATGTAGGCAGTAGGTGTAACAAGGAACTCATGGTTGTACTGGGTACATACGTATGTGATAAATATATTATTCATGTAAAAACAGAACGTAGGCAGAAAAGATAAACTCATGGTTGTGCTGGGGACATATGTACGCAATAAATGTATACATTTTTTTGTTTAGTAACCAGGGCCTCGCCACCATTATAATCTAGACTGAAGCAGATGTGGGCGTTAACAAGAACTGAGACTGGAAGAAAATGGTGGTGAAGGGGCAAGGGGAGTTATTATCCATATAGAGGGAAGTGACTCTGTGTGGTATGTAAAGAGGGAAAACTATAATAGACAGGGCTCTGTGACAAAGTTAGTTGTTTCATGGAATTGCTCGGCTATGTTACTTTGTGATAAAGTCTAACTGAATTTACAAATTCCAGTATTGGTGCAAATATTTGACTCAATATTTCCACAGCAGTATGCGTGAGAACTCTACATTCCTCACTGAGTTCCTCACACATTCACAGGATGGGTGAACTGTATACACTGTGGGAACAGGAGGACAGTTAGTCTGGCCTTGAACTGGCTACAGTCTCAAACAATAGATAGGCTAACTGTTATTGTCCACGTTCTTATTGATAATCTCACACTTTGAGTGGAAATGGTCCCACGCATGGTTTCCACACAGATTTGTGCTTACTCGTGATTGATAAATGAGGCCTTGTAAGTATTGTGATGGATGGTACTGTGATGGATGGTACTGTGATGGATGGTACCGCCATTGTAAGGAAAGGAGGGGGAGCAGCGGAGGACCAGCAGCAGCTGCATAAAACATTTTTGTGTAAAGTAACACATGCATTGGCTTAAGGTTGTTACTCTGTATTCGTTGGGTCCCTACATTTACAGACCTAAAACTGTATGGCTACTGGGGCTTGTTGGGAATAATACATTTTTTCAAGGTGTGGAAAATGCTGGATAAAAAGATAAAGTGAACACGTTTTAGTATTTTAAAAGGTTTAATAGACACATGCACATGGGGAGACACATGTTCCTCGGAAGGTCTGTACCTATCTACTGAAGAACAAACCACTCATCTTATCTCTGTTGGCTCTCCAAGTGCCTAGGCCCTGTTCAAAACATCTCCACCCTCTGGGTCAGAGTAAACTCTATCGTTTGAATGAGCCCATTGCTGAGTTACAGCTATCAGCCTTAGCCTCAGGAAGGTCACCTAGGATACCAAGTTCTGCTTTATGGTGATGAGGTCACCCAGATGCTACAACTTCATTTAGTGGGCATGAATAATTTAGGACCCAACAGGTTAGGAGGGTGAGAGTGGGGAGTAAGGCCGGAGCCAGTCTTCTGTTATTTAAAATGTGGTCCTGTATGGCTCATTTGGTAGAGCATGGCGCTTGGAATGCCAAAGGTCATGGGTTTAACAGTTAATTAGTGATTTATAACACATACTGATCCCTACAGAGGTTTAGTTTCACTAAACTGCAAACAGCATATAGGAAAATGGCTATATATCATAAAATCACATTTTATTGGTCACATACACATGGTTAGCAGATGTTATTGCGAGTGTAGCGAAATGCTTGTGATTCTAGATCTGACTGAAGTAATATCTAACAAGTAATCTAACAATTCCACAACAACTACCGAATACACACAAATCCTAGTAAAGGGATGGAATAAGAATATATACATATAAATATATGGATGATCGATGACCGTGCGGCATAGGTAAGATGCAATAGATGGTATAAAAATACAGTTTATACATATGGGAGGAGTAATGCAAGGTATGTAAACATTATTAAAGTGGCATTATTAAAGTGACTAGTGATCTATTTTTTTAAAAGGCCAATGATTTCAAGTCTGTATGGAGGCAGCAGCCTCGCTGTGTTAGTGACGGCTGTTTAACAGTCTGACCTTGCCTTCTGGATGGTAGCGGGGTGAACAGGCAGTGGCTCGGGTAGTTGTTGTCCTTGATGATCTTTTTGGCCTTCCAGTGACAACGGGTGCTGTAGGTGTCCTGGAGGGCAGGTAGTTTGCCCCCGGTGATGCGTTGTGCAGATCGCACCACCCTCTGGAGAGCCCTGCGGTTGTGGGCGATGCAGTTGCCGTACCAGGCGGTGATACAGCCCACCAGGATGCTCTCGATTGTGTATCTGTAAAAGTTTGAGGGTTTTAGGTGACACAGGGGGATAGGTACAATGGCACTGTTCATCTATAAATCAATAGTTATACCATTATGGAGTATTACCAGTGTAGACCATTGTACACTACATACTTAATCAAATTTCTTACACATAATTTGTATTTCTTAATTTCTCATAAACCTAATTTTAGTTATATTATATAATATAAGTTCCATTTAAATGTAATCCATTATTAACCCCTGCTAATATTATCCAGTGTATGATCTAACCCTCTATGATCTGTTCCTAGATCAGGTGAATGTGTGATGAAGCCTCAGATCCTAGAGGTGAACTTTAGTCCAGACTGCACCTGGGCCTGCCTCTGTCACCCTGGTTTCTACGACTACATGTTCCAAACACTCTTCCTGGATGAGGCTGATCAGTGCCTTGTCACTCAGGTCTCATGATGACCTCTAACCCCTGACCTTTGTGGGAGTTAATCCGGGGTCTGCACCTTTGGGGAGGGTACTGTCACGTCCTGACCAGTAAAGAGGCTGTTTGTTATTGTAGTTTGGTCAGGGCAAACAGCCCCTTTACTTGTCAGGACGTGACAGTAACCTGTCCACCCCTGCTAACTGCTTATTATTATTTACCCCTCCCGAAGTCTCTGGACTAAGGCGCGTTGCTGGAGACCTCGGGCTGAGGCGCGTCGCTGGAGACCTCGGACTGGAGGGCGACTCTGGGGAGCTCCGGACTGGAGGGCGACTCTGGGGAGCTCCGGACTGGAGGGCGACTCTGGGGAGCTCCGGACTGGAGGGCGACTCTGGGGAGCTCCGGACTGGAGGGCGACTCTGGGGAGCTCCGGACTGGAGGGCGACTCTGGGGAGCTCCGGACTGGCTCCGAACTGTGGGCCATCTCTAGACGGGGCACTGTCGCCGGAAGCTCTGGACGGGGCACTGTCGCCGGAAGCTCTGGACGGCAACTGTCGTCGGAAACTCTGGACGGGGAACTGTCGTCGGAAACTCTGGACGGGGAACTGTCGTCGGAAACTCTGGACGGGGAACTGTCGTCGGAAGCTCTGGACGGGGAACTGTCGTCGGAAGCTCTGGACGGGGAACTGTTGTTGGAAGCTGACGCACTGGAGGCCTGGTGCGTGGGGCTGGTACTGGAGATACCAGACTGGAGACACGCACCCCAAGGCTAGTGCGAGGAGCGGGAATAGGACGTACTGGACTGGGCTGATGCACTGGTGGCCTGGTGCGTGGTGCTGGCTTTGGAGGCGCCAGACTGGAAACACGCACCTCAAGGCTAGTGCGAGGAGTGGGAACTGGATACACTGGGTCATGAGTAGGCACCGGCGGTCTGGAGCGCATCACCTGCACAACCCGTCCTGGCTGGATGGTAACAGTAGCCCTGCACGAGCAGAGTGCTGGCACAGGGCGAACTGGGTTGTGCAGAGGCCTGATGGCTGCCGTGCGTAGAGCAGGCGTAGGGTAGCCTGGGCCTAGGAGGCGCACTGGTGGCCAGATGTGCTGTGCAGGCATACTCCTACCTGGCTGGATGCCCACTCTAGCACGGCACTTGCGAGGGGCTGGGATCGCTCGCACCGGACTGTGCGTGCGCATGGGCGAGATCGTGTGCAATTCCGCATACACCGGTGCTCTCATGATCCGAGCCACTCTCCCTGTGTGCCCCCCCCCCCCCAAAAAAAAATATTGGGGCTGCCTCTCGCACTTGCCAATCGGCGCGTATAACGCCTCGTAATGGCGCCTTTCCGCCTTGGCTGACTCCAGCTCCTCCTTAGGGCGCTGGTACTCCCCAGCCTGGTGCCATGGTCCTGCCCCGTCCAGGATCTCCTCCCATGTCCATGAATCCTTATATTCCTCCTGCTGCTCCTTCCTCCACTGCTTGGTCCGTTTGTGGTGGGTAGTTCTGTCACGATTGTCGTAAGGAGTGGACCAAAACGCAGCGGGAAAATCTTCTTTTTTATTTGAAGAAGGAAAACAAAATAAACACGTATACAAAACAAACGACTCCAAACAGTCCTGTCAGGTGCAACAAACACTAAACCAGGAAATAACTACCCACAAACCCCCATAGAACAAACACCCCTATAAATAGGACCTTTAATCAAAGGCAACGAGAAGCAGCTGCCTCCAATTGAAGGTCAACCCAATAAACACCACATAGAAATAGACCAACTAGAAATAACATAGAAATACACTAACATAGCACATAACCCAAACAACCCCGAAACACCCTAAACAAACACCCCCTGCCACGCCCTGACCAAACTACAATAACAAACAGCCCCTTTACTGGTCAGGACGTGACACGTGGGCTGCATTCGATCCCTACTGAGGTCCAGAGGATCGCACTTCAAATGTATTATATTTCCTCTTCATCAAAATTAGCAAAGAAATTGTTTTTAAATAACTTTTGGAGTTTTCTCTGCTCCCTGACGGTCTAGATTTTGTTTTGATGACTGTTAGCAAACTGGAAAGAGTGAAGAGACTGTAAATGTAGGTTCATTATCATTTCTACACAGTTTGGATTTGGCTTCAGTCATATTAAATGTCAAATGAGGTTTTCTCCAAATATTTGTATTTTTACATTATTCAAACCTCACGGGACGGATCTGGGCCACAGGCTGTATATTTGACAGCCTTGTCTGGACTGATACGCTGGATACGCAAAAACGTGTGAACACACACACACACACACACACACACACACACACACACACACACACACACACACACACACACACACACACACACACACCACCCAGAGTAGGGTTGGTAAAGGGAGTGGGAACAAGCTAAAGGTTGGGAAGGTGATCTAGAAGGAGAGCAAGAGGAAAGGCAAGTTTTTGCCGCTCCAGTACAAAACAATGGAGGAGGTTGACCATCGCACTAAGGATCTTGCACTGTTCTGCTCTGTGGTTTCTCTCTAGATCCTCCAACTTCTGTGGGAGAAAAAAATCGATTGACTAAGATAAAAAGGATGTTACCAAGTGCATTAGCTGGTTCTGGGGAAAGCTCAGGTTAAAGATCCCATTAGCCAATGTATGTATATGGTTACATTGGCTAATGCACATGCATCTGACATACTGATGTCAGGGAACATGGGGACGGGATGATGGCAGAATAACCAAAAGGTGAAACATGCATATACAATCAAATGTATTATTTTTTGTATTACATAAGGGGTCCCGCCACCATTTTAATATACCCCGAAGCAGATGTGGGCGTTACTGGGCGTGAACAAGCAAGAACTCAGACTGAAAGATAATGGTGGCGAAAGGACAAGGGGAGTCATTTCATTTACATATGGGGCTGTACCCTTTTGCTGAATGGGAGGCTGCGAAGCTATAAAGGCAGAGCTCCGTGCTTAGAAAGTTGGTTGTTCCGTGGATCAGCACGGCTGTGCTACTTTGTATTAAAGTCTCATTTGAATTCACAAGTTCCAGTAAGAGTGTTATATTTCTGAGTCAATATTCCACTACACTTCCAAGGAACACTGGTTTATTTTGTAAATGTTCTGATCGGTATTAAAGCTCATGTAAATGTTAAATGAACTGGCAGAGTGGTGTATTACTAGTAATTTGTGTGAAGAGGCGTTCATAATCATACCCCAATCATAAGTATGGTGATTGATGGGTTACAGTGGTGTAGAAAAATCAGCTCCTGTAGCTAACTGTTAAGCATTCACCCAAGGTTTATTCAATAGTGACCTGCGCAGGGGAGACCTTTTCTGGACTTTCTTAGACATACATTTGACCTTATATAGGCAAGATTTGAGATTTTACTAGGCAAGTCAGTTAAGAACAAATTCTTATTTACAATGACGGCCTACACCGGCCAAACCCCGACGATGCTGGGCCAATTGTGCGCCGCCCGATGGGACTCTCAGTCACGACCGGTTGTGATACAGCCTGGATTGGAACCAGGGTATCTGTAGTGACGCCTCAAGCACTGAGATGCAGTGCCTTAGACTGCTCAGTTTTGTCGTTTCTGCAGAGTTTTCTTGCCAAGCTTATCTATTAGACACACATGTGGGATTGCCACTTTTCATACTCCCCTTTCTGAAATGCTGATTTGTCTCTTTCTACTTGGATAACATCTTTAAACCTCATCGTACAGTTGTCTAACACAGTTGACATGCATGACAATTTCAATGCTGTGTCATTCTATTACAGCATCTTTTGGCAATGAATGGAATTCCACCATTGAATATGCTTTCTAAATAGCAGCAGATCTACAGTCATTTCTTCCATGTCACTAAGCATTAGTTCAGTAATAAAACTGGTTATTTTTTTGAGCTTGATCAACGGTCAATTTATAGCAGGAATAAAAAAAAAAGAATAAATTATAGCAGAAACCTAAAACCGCAGAGAAATTTTAACGTATTTCTGTAGATTAATTTGTCTTGTATTATTGGTGTCATGTTTTTTGTCATTTGCTTCATTAAAATAGAGAGAACTGTCAATCAGTTGAAGAAAACTGGGGGCGTGGAACTTGAATCTACTGGTACCAGCCAAGCGCGCTCCCACA
The DNA here is from genome assembly GCF_901001165.1 of Salmo trutta. Classification (NCBI taxonomy): domain Eukaryota; kingdom Metazoa; phylum Chordata; class Actinopteri; order Salmoniformes; family Salmonidae; genus Salmo; species Salmo trutta. The sequence goes on along the minus strand of NC_042996.1, from coordinate 16,241,278 downwards.
GATACATTTGAAGAAGTTCTAACAGAAGAGAGGAGTGTTTTTGACAATAATGCACTATAACGTTGGATGCTGATAAACCACACAGAAGAAGAGTGCGAGTTGTTGATTGCTAGATCTCGGTTGGCGATATCCATGTTTTCAGCTGATCTGCCGTATGTGAAAGAGAGAGGAGCGGGGCAGACTTTCTGTAAGTATGCAAGGAAAATCCAATGGTTGACATGAACAACAATGCTATCTATGTTGAACAGTAGTTCATATTTGTGCATCCAAAAAAAGCATCGGATTTACGCATGGATATTCATAATCCAGGAGTTATCCAAGTAAATACATGGGGGACCGTTATAATATGTTTGTTCGTCACTTTGTAACACATCATAAAGCGGCAATCAGCAGAGGAAACAATAACGAAGTGAATCCCTGCCATTGTTTCTGTAAAAAGCTGAGGGATGGGGCTGGATAAATGTAACTACTCTAAAATTCATATACATCGCTGTGGATGCAAGGACTGACCATCCATGATATCAAAATTATAGTTTTAACCACCTTTTGAGGCTATATAGTCAGTGGCGATTTTAGCATGTAAATGTTGGTGGGGCAAACAAGTTTTATTTTTTTATGCATGACATCAAAGGCACAGCACTTAACAATACATTAATTGCACTATAACGGTGACAAACGGTGCCCAGGAACTGTTAGGGCCTACATAAACCTGTCCCAAAAGCAGAGCTTTCTTTTCAGCAACATGGAATGAATCCTTACCACTGCTACAACTGATATAACCACTGCTTACCACTGAGCCTTGTCTGACAGCGAAAGTGTATTCAGCCTCATTTACTGCCTGATATGGCTGACTTGCTTAAACAAATGTGGTTTCTTGGTTTCTACTGACAATTGAGATGTACAAACTATGGAACAATGAGCAGATAAGAGGCCATCCATACATTTTATTAAGAAATTGATGAGCGAGCTAAGACAGTCAATATAAATATTTGTTCAGCACTTTTGAAATGTACAGCAATTCAGATCATGGGCCGTTGTTACAGTATTCCCCCTGTACACCAAGTCAGAACCATAGGATAAATAAAGGGAGCATATAAGCAGACAATAAAAGCTCTTACAATATTCGATGAAGACATTTCACCACCAAGTCATAACAGTGGGCTAAGCTACGAGGGATAAAAGGACCAAATTATTAGAGTGAGGCACATGGGCTACTAACAGCTTACTACACAACATACACTTAGTATTGCTTTCTTAGCCCATAGTATACATATATCCAGGGGCGCAACTTTGGTTTTTAGAAGTGAGGGGGACATTATTATTATTATTAGTGATGCACCAATATTGTCAGAGACTCCAGTCACCCAACTTCTAGACTGTTTACATTGACACCCCCCCACCCTGTACACTGCTACTACTCGCTGTTTGTTTGTTACCTATGCATAGTCACTTAGCCCCCACCTACATGTACAGATTACCTCAACTAGCCTGTACCCTTGCACACTGACTCGGTGCCAGTGCCCCCTGTATATAGCCTCGTTATTCTTATTGTGTTACTTTTTAAAATAACATTTTATTTTAGTCTACTTGGTAAATATTTTCTTCTTCTTGAACTTCACTGTTGGTTAAGGGCTTGTAAGTAAGCATTTCATGGTAAAGTCTACACTTGTTGTATTCGGCGCATGTGACAAATAAAATTTAGATTTTATATGACATTTTTGGCCGATACCAATATCCAATATTTTCCTCGCCCAAAAAAACAATTCAATAACCAATATAAAAAATAGCAGCCTTTTAAGCATTCTAGTACAGTTAAATAGTTAACACATGGACGCAGCAGTCTAAGGCACTGCATCTCAGTGCAAGAGGCATCACTACAGTCCCTGATTCGAATCCAGGCTGTATCACCACCAGCCGTGATAGGGAGTCCCATATGGCGGTGCACTATTGGCTCAGCGTCGTCCGGGTGTGGCCGTTGTAGGCCATCATTGTAAATTAGAATTTGTACTTAACTGACTTGCCTAGTTTAATATAGGTTACATAAAATAATTTAAAAAATAAATTATATATACATACATACATACATACATACATACATACATACATACATACATACATACATACATACATACATACATACATACATACATACATACATACATACATACATACATACATACATACACATTTAAAAGGTTCTGAACAAACAGAGTAAAAACTCAAACGGACGACTAGAAAAAGTGCAAACAAGTTTAATCACCCACTGGGTCAAACAGCTGCAAAAGACGAGCACAAATATTTATAACCTCCTACTAGGCGGAGTCAACTCCTTGCACATCTAGACAGCCAATAAATCTCTGTTGCTAGTCAGGAACTTGACTGGTTCTTCTCACTGGTGTAGTCATGGCCCTGCCGGATGCTATAACCTTTGTTGGCGTGGAAGGATATGTGTGTGGGATAGGACCGTTTTTTTCTCACATCATCAGTTTACTTGACCTCGGGCTGAATTCCTCGCTCCTCCCTGTCCTACCATTATCAGTGACTAAAACCAGATTATTTTGCGTTGCCTCTCTCCTTAGGAGCCTTGATATTCAATCATAACATTTTTGACAGAATGTAAACTTTCTGCACTCCACTTGTCTCACTCATTTAACTTTCCATACACCACGTTCCTATTACCCCCTTCATTGACCCCAACCTTCCTTAGACATGTTATCAATAAGATATCGTAACCTGAATAAGTCTATTTTAAGCTAGAATCCAACAATACACACTGCATATTTATTTATATACTGGGGCAGCAGGTAGCCAGAGTGTTGGGCCAGTAAACGAAAGGTCGCTGGTTTGAATCACCGAGCCAACTAGATGAAAAATCTGTCTGTGCCCTTGAGCAAGGCACTTAACCCTAATTGCTCCTGTAAGTCTCTCTGGATAAGAGCCTCTGCTAAATGACGACAACAACAAAAATATATATTCTTGCCATAACTCACTCTAAAATATAATTCTTATTATATGTTGTGTCAATTCTTCCAGTGTATATACATATAGATTACATTTAGACTGCTGTTACAGTCCTATTTGGGTTGTTAATTTGATTCATTATGACATTATTTTCTAATAAAAAATTACTTTCTACTCGTTTGACATTTTACTGCATTCTTAGGAGCTAGTAACGTAAGCATTTCAGCTAACTTGCCTAAATATTATGATATAACTTAATTTTTTAGAAAGCTACATTTTTAATGGGTCTAATAGATTCAACAAACGAAACACGTATCAAAGTTGAGCTTTTTATGAACCAGAAAATCAGTAGTTGTATCTGGCTGCTTATTAAAGTTAGCTGGCTTAATTGATTGTGATTGTAGTATACCACTCTGGTCCAAACCCGAGAGGGGCCAATAGCTTGAAACCTGGTGTGACTAGGGAAGTTGTCTACATAGCTAAGAATGAATAGGCTCCATTGTTATGTTAACCGTTTAACCAGTGTGATTCATTCACTTCAAGGTTGCGTCTCCGCATCATTTCAAGGCTGGAGACAGTTGTTTTGTGGTCAATCGTTATAATAATGATTAGCCTGAGACAAGGTACCTTGGTTTAATCCTGAGAAAGGGCCTTGGATATCAACAATGCCGATATTATATACCAAACAACACCCTCTCTGGTTCCTCTGGAGGGTCAACCTGACCTGAGGTGGAACTACTCCTGCCCAGACTGCTATTTGTGGGGCACAGGCTCCTCCTATATGAGCGGGTACTATATTGAGGGTGTTAGTTGATTGTGAGCTGCACTCTAACTCTAACTTTCAGCCCATAATGTCTGAACCAGCAGTCACATATCAAAAACATATTGCAGTGTATGTTAGAAAAATCAATAACTTGGTTGATGGATAACCATTGCATAGTTTTCACAATAGTTTCTCTTTTTCCCCCTCTTTTTTTCCTCCAGAATTGACCTATCCCAATTGAACTTTTGAGGATGGTACCCCATATGCTTGAAATGCAGCCCAACTCAATGTGCTGGGACAGATAGAGGTGACACAACATGGATAACGCCTGTGAAAATGCCAGATCAAGAGAATGGAGCTATGGTGATGGATACAGCCGCCATAGTATGGCTCAGTGGGGGAGTGCTCCCCCTGCTGGTGAAAGACAGTACCTCACCAAACAGGAAAGGGAACGCCAGTGGCTGAACCATGCGAAAGAAGCTGCCATACGGGCCCACTACAACTCCCATAGACAAAACTCTCCAATGGACTTCCGTGGACATGGGGCACAAGAGACCCAGCCGCCGCCTCTGTATCATCAGGACCATCACAGAATGGCTCCGAGTCAGAACCAAAGGGATTGGCCAAATCTCTATGGACCCTTGAGAGGCCAGGCAACCCCTAATGTAACCTCACACCACAGTGGAGAGAGAACAGAAACATGGGCTAAGCATGAACCCCACTTCCCCAGCTATGAGTTTTTGCCCCCGCTCATTGTTGAAAGAGGGCATGAGGATATAACCCATCACCATAAAGCTGACCGGGATTATATGGTTGGTCGGATAGTGAATCATAACAATCTCCATTACTTGGAAAGCAAATGGCAGATGTTAGATCCCACCCATTCCAATGGACATGCTAGAGGACATTTTAATGAACATTCAATGGGACATTCTAATTCCTATTCCAGGGTTCATTCTACTGAATGCTCAAAGGGAAGTTCTAGGGGTGGGTCTAGTGGACGTTCTAGGGGTGGCTCTAGTGCACGTTCTAGGGGTGGCTCTAGTGCACGTTCTAGAGGTGACTCTAGTGGACAATCTAAGGGTGGCTCTAGTGGACGTTCTAGGGGTGGCTCTAGTGGATGTTCTAGGGGTGGCTCTAGTGGAAGTTCTAGGGTCCATTCCAGCAGGTCTCCCAGGCTGGACTTCCAGGCTAAGCATGTCAACCCTTTTCAAACTACGACCAACAGTTCTCCAGACATTCAGAACGCCAACATCACTCCAACTGTTACAACATCAGGACGTACAACAGGTCCTGCGAGAGATTCTACATCACTTGTGCAGACCTTTACTACGACTGCACAGCAGTGTGTTTTTATGGATTTCCCTTCCACGGGAGGTACAGAATCTGGTGTTGTTGACCTAAAAGCAGCCCAGGTAACAAATGCAGACACCCATGGTATACTAGGACCTAGTGTTCCTTCCCAAGCCATAACTCAACAAACAGATCATCTTCCTGGCAATGCAGCTCTGGTTTCTCACACACAGACCTCTACCACCCCTGAACAGCAACATGCTCCCTCTCCTTCTCTCACTGAGACACCTCAGGAAAAACCTCCTCATAAACATAAGATCTCACTAAAGGAAATACAGCACTGGCCCCAGAGTGTTTTAAGATCTAAAAATGGACCTGTAAATGGGAATAACTCAACACAAGACCCCTCTCAGTCCCAACAATCTAGCACAGAGAAGATGGAAGTTTTACAAGCAGGCAAAACACAACTACATCTAAACACCAAAGACTACCAGGCGAGGCCCCCTGAGAGGTTTAGTGCTGAGGACTCCACTATACGGCTGGAGATTAAGTCCACCCCCAGGTACATGACCCTGGCGGCAGTTGCCACCGCTCCTCCGCCCCCCGTGGCTATTGTCCCTCCAATGGGTCCACAGCAGTCCCCAGAGCCCATGGAGACAGAGAATGCAGGCAATGAGCTGCCATTTAAGATTTTAGAAGCCTGGTCCATCAACGAACAACAGGCAGAAAACCTGTGGGAAAGAGCTAAAGATGATGCAAGTTCTCTCTCTGTCCTAAATGAGACGGTTCAAGTTGAGAGTCTTATGGAGTATGACAAGCCTATAGATGCATCTGCAATAAGTTCAATGGCATCTACAGGAGAGGACAATGAGGTCCTTCAGGTCATCACACAGATGGACAAGAGATCACCTTCACCATTTGTCCACACCACCACTCAGGCAACTGATATTGTATGCATCGGTGGTGCCCAGACAATCGTGGAAGGTAGCACTATTGGCGCTTATGAGAGAACTCTTGATTTGTCCACAATTGCTGAAGTTCAGTTCAAGTTATGTGCGCTGCAGAGACTGGTTACTTACCTGGAGAGTGCGACAACAGTCACAGAGGCAAAGGATGGTTGTCTAGAGGCAATATTGGAGTTGTATTGGGGCGGGGATAACTCTAACCTGGTAGAAGCTTTAAAAGAGAAAACGGATAAGAAAATCATGCAGGATGTGTCTGCCTGGGCCGCAGAGGATGAGAAGGCAGTGGTTTTCTTTGCAGTCAGTGGTATATCACTGGGGGAAGTGGTCAAGGAGTTTCCCAATCCAGCACATGTTGACACCTCCTCCCAAGTGGGTTACAGGTCATCATGGTTAAATGTCAATGAGAAGCTGAATGACATTGACAAATATTCTGGAAGAGCTTGGTCTCTATGGTTCATACCAGATAAAGCAGAGGAGAGTTCCAAAGTGGTTGGGGGTGTCCAGATGGATGACACCTTCCACAGCAAGATGGAGACTGTGGAATTGCCTGCACGACAACCTGTTGTAGAAGAAGCAACAAACTCAGATCTCCCAATAAACCCAGACCTCACGATGGACGCAGACCCCCCAACAAACGCAGACTCCGAGACGGAAACCCTTTCCCAAATGATTTTGACCGTCCTCACACCAGAGGATGCTGTGAAACTGCTTGCTGAAACAGAGGCACCAGATGCAGACCTCAAAACGGTCACAGACCTCACAACAGACTCGGACACAGAACCCCTTTCCCCAATGAATTTGACCATCCTGACATCTGAGGATGCCTTGAGACTGTTTTGCCAGATCGAGAATGGCTCTGACCTCCAACTCGCGTCCCCTGATCCATGCTCTGAAAACAAAGATAAGACACAGACAAAGCAACTAGAGAATATAGAAAGTGGCAGCTTAGATAAATCCTGCTATTGTCCTTGTATTATTGAAACTGACAATGGGTTTGAAATGGGCCTATGCTCCAGTTGTCAGAGAGAGAAAGGATTGCAGCAAGGTACAAGATGCATAACAATCGCTCACTGCTTTACCATGTCAGAAACAAATGATCAGGAGACAGAGGTCCCTAATGACGCTGGGGGGAAGGTGACTGTTGACAATCAATGCAGGGACAAGAAGCAGATGCATTCAACTGAAGAAGAGGGTGATGACAATCAATCCAGTGACAATAAGACACAGGGTGAAATGCAGCAATGTACAGGCGTCATACCGATCATTGACTTTTTTTTCTGGTCAGATGCAAGTGAGGATTCAGATCAGGAGACAGAGGAGAGCTATAATGAACAACAGGCTCAAATTGAGGCTTCTAGTTTTAAAATGACAGAGCCTGAAACTGATGCCAAAGCACCATGTGAGTCAGCCCAAGAACGTACGACCCAAAGCAAAGTCAGTCCTGGTTCTGAGAATAGGGAAAGATGGCAAGAGAAAGACCAAGACTGTAGGACGAGTACATTACCACTTCCCAAGGTTGAAAACCCCTCTAGGTTAAGAGCTAACATCATAACAGACAACTGGTGTTCACCTATAGAGGACTGTGGTTCACCTGTAGAAAAGTATGACAAAGTTGCTGACTTTGTCACCCAATACAAAACATGCAAGTCAAAGAAAAAAGTACAACACAAAATGAAAAAGGAGAAGACCCTTCATCCAACGTCATCTGACAGGCAAAAGCACAAGAAAAGCCATGGGAAAGCAGAGGGGAGAAGGTCACCATCCCAAACCGCTAAGTGCTCTGGGTTGAAGGCAACTGTGGATAATCAATGCAGGGACATGAAGCCACATGCCTCACACAAGAGGAGACATTCAACTGAGAGTGATGAAAATCGATGTAAAGACAAGAAGAGGGGATCATCAACTGCGAAAGAGCGTGAGGGCTGTCAAACCAGGGACAAGAAGCCACCGAAGAGGAGACATTCCACTGAGAAAGAGAGAGAGGACAATCAAAGTAGGGACAAGACGTCACAGAAGAGGAGAAATTCAACTGAAACTGAAGGCAGGAACTCTGACTCCAAAGAGTTACAGTGCCAGTTGGTGGACAGAGAGAGGGGCAGTGGAAACTCACTCCTGTGCCCTGGGGTGAAAACCCTCCATGTGCAGGGATCCTCAACTACCACCGTTCCTCTCAAACTCTCCATAAACATCCCCAAAAAGCCTTCCATAAACACCTCACCCTCAAAACATACTGAAGTCCCCAGAATGCCAAAGACTAAAGCCCAGAACAAAATTAGCAAACACCGCTCCCCTGCAAAGTCAGTGTCTCCTGTTGTCAAAGGGAGGCAGAGGAACGGCATCAAACACAAGCAAAAAATTAAACGCCAAAAAGTCAGATTGAAAAATCTATCTTTTCCAAAAAATCTTGTCAGGAAAGGTTCTCCACCAAGCCAGAAGAGAGAGGAAGATTCTCCACAAAGCCGAAAGAGAGAGGAAGGTTCCCCACCAAGCCAGAGGAGAGAGGAAGGTTCTCCACCAAGGCAGAAGAGGGTGGCGGATAGAGGAGAGCCTGGGGTTTTAGGGATAATGGTCTCTAAGAATCCTGACTCATCCAAGAAACTAAAACGTAAGGCAGAGAGTGACTTGACATCCCAACAGACGTCGACAAAGATTCCGAAGGTGTTGAAAAAGAATGAGAAAGGAAGGTTGTCAAAAGGTGAGTGTGAGAACGACTCACTGCCCCCCAAGCCAAAGCTGCCAAGGATTCCGAAGCTTCCGAGGACTCCAGAGGTTTCAAAGGATTGGCGTGAGAGAGAGAACAGGAAAGAGACATCTCCCAGTGCTTCACCTGAATCACAAACGCTGAACATACCTGCAAGAGTGGCACACAAACCCAAACCTTTTATCAAGCCTTCCAGTCCCAGTGGTTATAGCCCAGGTAGTCATGCTTGCCCTAATCCGGCCATGGTATCACCGCAACATGGCAACCGACATTTTGGGGCAAAAGTCTCTGCGAGGCAGCAGGTGTTCTCAAATTGGGAGAGCAGCTTTGTCCCAACTCGCAGGCGATCAGGGTGTCCTCCAGAGGAAGTGGAAGGTCCACAGGCCAGTCCCAGGTCCAGCTCGGAGACCAGGATCACCCGATCTATTCTAAAACGCGCCAATGCTCCGCCGAAACCCAAGCGGAACATCAGCTTTCCTTTGAATCCGAGAAACGTGCACTACTTCAAGCCTTGTGAATATGAAAATGACGTCATGTTCAACAGGTCTTACACAGATCCGGAAGATGCACAGCATTCTGATGATGAAGAGGAAGATGTTCCTGTGAACTGCCAGAACACGAAGGAACAGCCCCCCGTTATGGAAGAGAAGCGGCAAGATATAGGGGAGCTGAAGCCTGGACCAAGTGGTTTATGTGAAAAGCGCTTCAAATGGAAGTGGGAAATGCAGGAGCCTGCTGCCATTTTGATGAAGAAGAGCATTGTTCAGGCAAAGCATTGGAATAAGTCTCTCCATCGTGATCCTCCAAAAGACTTCAGACACTCGGGTAAGGACACCAATCACAAGCCACTGGCAAAAGTAAATGGCATGTATTCCCTCAAAGTTTTTGTGTAATATGTATAGCTAGCGTTGGCATGAAAAAAGAGGTCAATATTTAGATACATTTTGTTGGATTTCCAGTCATTGACAAGTTATTCTGGTTACAGCAAAAAAAACTGGAGTTGGTTACAAGTGGTCAGAGAAGCAGAAGAGGCCAAATGAAATTGAAGGTAAGTCGTGGGCTATGCTAGCCTCACATCGTAGGCTACTTTTACAATTGCACCAATGATTTCCCAGTATTTCAAACTGTTGTATATGTATTTTTACTTTTTGAAAAATGTCAGACCTAGACAGTTCGATGTTGGGTTCTGATTGGAATCATCTAGATCAGTGGTTCCCAAACTTTTTATCGTCCCTTACCCTTCAAACATGCAACCTCCAGCTGCGTACCCCCTCTAGCACCAGGGTCAGCGCACTCACAAATGTTGTTTTTTGCCATCATTGTAAGCCTGCCACAAAAACACTATACGTTACATTTATTAAACATGCGAATGAGTGTGAGTTTGTCACAACCCGGCTCGTGGGAAGTGACAAAGAGTTCTTAAAGGACCAGGGCACAAATAATAATATAATAATAATCAATAATTTTGCTCTTTATTTAGCCTTCTTACATATAAAACCTTATTTGTTCATCCAAAATTGTGAATAACTCACCACATGTTAATGAGAAGGGTGTGCTTGAAGGGATGCACATAACTCTGCAATGTTGGTTTGGATTGGAGAGAGTCTCAGTCTTAAATCATTTCCCACAGACAGTCTGTGCCTGTATTTAGTTTTCATGCTAGTGAGGGCCGAGAATCCACAATCACATAGGTACGTGGTTGCAAAGGGCAGCAGTGTCTTAACAGCGTGATTTGCCAAGGCAAGAAACTCTGAGCACAGCCCTATCCAGAAATCTTCCCCACAGTGAGAGTACGTACATACCCCAACCAGAAGCCATGGATTACAGGCAACATTTGCACTGAGCTAAAGTGTGTAGAGCTGCTGCTTTCAAAAAGCCTCCGACGAACCATCACCTCCGACGAACCATCAAACAGGAAAAGCGTCAATACAGGACTAAGATTGGATCGTACTACACCGGCTCTGATGTTCTTCGGATGTGGCAGGGCTTGCAAACTATTACAGACTACAAAGGGAAGCACAGCCGAGAGCAGTCCAGTGACACAAGCCTACCAGATGAGCTAAATAACTTCTATGCTCCCTTCGAGGTAAGTAACACTGAAACATGCATGAGAGCATCAGCTGTTCCGGAAGACTGTGTGATCACGCTCTCCGCAGCCGATTTGAGTTAGACATTTAAACAGGTCAACATTCACAAGGCCGCAGGGCCAGACGGATTACCAGTGCGTGTACTCCGAGCATGCGACGACCAACTGGCAAGTGTCTTCACTGACATTTCAACCTCTTCCAGTCTGTCTGTCATGCCAACATGTTTCAAGCAGACCACCATAGTCCCTGTGCCCAAGACCACTAAGGTAACCTGCCTAAATGACTACCAACCCGTAGCACTCACGTCGATAGCTACGAAATGCTCACATCAACACCATTATCCCAGAAACCCCAGACCCACTCCAATTTACATACCGCCCAAACAGATCCACAGATGATGCAATCTCTATTGCACTCCACACTGCCCTTTCCCACCTGGACGAAAGGAACACCTATGTGAGAATACTATTCATTGACTACAGCTCAGCGTTCACCACCATAGTGCCCTCAAAGCTCATCACTAAGCTAAGGGCCCTGGGACAAAACACCTCTCTCTGCAACTGGATCCTGGACTTCCTGACGGCCGCCCCCAGGTGGTAAGGGTAGTTAACGACACATCTGCCACGCTGATCCTCAACACGGGGGCCCCTCAGGTGCATGCTCAGTCCCCTAATGTACCCTCTGCTCAGTCATGACTGCACTGCCAGGGACGACTCCAATACCATCATTAAGTTTGCTGATGACACAACAGTGGTTGACCTGATCACTGACAACGATGGGACAGCCTATAGGGAGGTGGTCAGAGACCTGACCGTGTGGTGCAAGGACAACAACCTCTCCCTCAATGTGATCAAGACAAAGGAGATGATTGTGGACTACAGGAAAAGGAGGACCGAGCACGCCCACATTCTCATCGACGGGGCTCTAGTGGAGCAGGTTGAAAGCATTAAGTTCCTTGGCGTTCACTTCACCAACAAACTAACATGGTCCAACCACACCAAGACAGTTGTGAAGAAGGCACGACAAAACCTATTTCCCCTCAGGAGACTGAAAAGATTTTGCATGGGTCCTCAGATCCTCAAAAGATTTTACAGCTGCACCATCGAGAGCATCCTGACGGGTTGCATCACTGCCTGGTATGGCAACTGCTCAGCCTCCAACCGCAAGGCACTACAGAGGGTAGTGCGTATGGCCCAGTACATCACCTGGGCCAAGCTTCCTGCCATCCAGGACCTCTATATCAGGCAGTGTCAGAGGAAGGCCCTACAAATTGTCAAAGACTCCAGCTACCCTAGTCGTAGACTGTTCTCTCTGCTACCACACGGCAAGCGTTACCGGAGTGCCAAGTCTAGGTCCAAAAGGCTCCTAAATAGCTTCTACCCACAAGCCATAAGACTCCTGAACAGCTAATCAAATGGCTGAAAGACCTGTGTGTTGTCCTTGTTAATTCAGACAGAAGAGCTCCAACTTCTTATTCATAGCCTCAATTTTGTCCCGCACATTGAATGTAGTTGCTTAGAGTCCCTGTAATCCTAGATTCGGATCATTCAGGCGAGAAATAACATCACCCAGATAGGCCAGTCGTGTGAGAAACTTGTCATCATGCAAGCAGTCAGACAAGTGAAAATGGTCAGTAAAGACAACTTTAAGCTCGTCTCTCAATTAAAAAAAATGTGTCAATACTTTGCCCCTTGATAACCAGCGCACTTCTGTATGTTGTAAAAGCGTTACATGGTTGCTGCACATATCATTGCATAATGCAGAAAATACACGAGAGTTCAGGAGCCTTGCTTTAACAAAGTTAACCATTTCAACTGTAGTGTCCAAAATGTATTTTGGAATTTTGTTGCATTACAACCTGTAATTTTAATTGATTTTTTATTTGTATTTCATGTAATGGACATACACAAAATAGTCAAAATTGGTGAAGTGAAATGAAAAAAAAATTGTTTAAAAAAATTCTAAAAAATAAAAACATTTGAAAAGTGGTGGGTGCATATGTATTCACCCCCTTTGCTATGAAGCCCCTAAATAAGATCTGGTGCAAACAATTACCTTCAGAAGTCACGTAATTAGATGGTCTTAGGTTGACTTTATTTAACTAAGTGTCACATTATCTGTCACATGATCTCAGTGTATATCAGTGTATACACCTGTTATGAAAGGCCCCAGAGAATGCAACACCACCAAGCAAGTGGCACTATGAAGACCAAGGAACTCTCCAAACAGGTCAGGGACAATGTTGTGGAGAACAGATCAGGTTTGGGTTATAAAAATTGTTTTTTTTTTAAAATTTGAACATCCCACGGAGCACCATTTTAAATCCATTATTAAAAAATTAAAAGAATATGGCACCACAACAAACCTGCCAAGAGAGGGCTGCCCACCAAAACTCACGGACCAGGCAAGGAGGGCATTAATCAGAGAGGCAACAAAGAGACCGAAGATAACCCTGAAGTAGCTTCAAAGCTCCACAGCGGAGGTTGGATTATCTGTCCATAGGACCACTTTAAGCTGTACACTCCACAGAGCTGGCCTTTACGGGAGAGTGTCCAGAAAAAAGCCATTGCTTAAAGAAAGGAATAAGCAAACACATTTGGTGTTTGCCAAAAGCATGTGGGAGACTCTCCAAACATATGGAAGAAGGTACTCTGGTCAGATGAGACTAAAATTGAGCTATTTGACCAAGGAAAACGTTATGTCTGGCGCAAACCCAACACCTCTCATCATCCCGAGAACATTATCCCCACAGTGAAGCATGGTGGTGACAGCATCATGCTGTGGGGATGTTTTTCATCGGCAGGGACTGGGAAACTGGTCAGAATTGAAGGAATGATGACTGGTGCTAAATGCTGGGAAATTCTTGAGGGAAACCTGTTTCAGTCTTCCAGAGATTTGAGACTGGAACGGAGGTTCACCTTCCAGCAGGACAATGACCCTAAGCATACTGCTAAAGCAACACTCGAGTGGTTTAAGGGGAAACATTTAAATGTCTTCGAATGGCCTTGTCAAAGCCCAGACCTCAATCCAATTGAAAATCTGTGGTATGACTTAAAGATTGCTTTACACCAGCGGAACCCATCCAACTTGAAGGAGCTGGAACAGTTTTGCCTTGAAGAATGGGCAAAAATCCCAGTGGCTAGATGTGCCAAGTTATAGAGACATACCCCAAGAGACTTGCAGCTGTAATTGCTGCAAAAGGTGGCTCTACAAAGTATTGACTTTGAGGGGTGAATAGTTATGCATGCTCAAGTTCAGTTTATTTGTCTTATTTCTTGTTTGTTTCACAATAAAAAATATTCTGCATCTTCAAAGTGGTAAGCATGTTGTGTAAATCAAATGATACAAACCCCCCAAAATCAATTTTAGTTCCAGGTTGTAAGGCAACAAAATAGGAAAAATGCCAAGGGGGATGAATACCACTGTACCTGGCAGCACTGTACCTGGCAGCAAGCCACTGTACCTGGCAGCTTCATTAAATAGTACCCGCAAAACACCACTCTCAAAGTCAACAGTGAAGAGGCGACTCCGGGATGCTGGCCTTCTAGGCAGAGTTGCAAAGAAAAAGCCATATCTCAGAATGGCCAATAAAAATAAACGATTAAGATGGGCAAAAGAACACAGACACTGGACAGAGGAACTCTGTCTAGAAGACCAGCATCCCAGAGTCGCCTCTTCACTGTTGATGTTGAGACTGGTGTTTTGCGGGTACTATTTAATGAAGCTGCCAGTGAGGCGTCTGTTTCTCAAACTAGACACTCTAATGTACTTGTCCTCTTGCTCAGTTGTGCACCGGGGCCTCCCACTCCTCTTTATATTCTGGTTAGAGCCAGTTTGCACTGTTCTGTGAAGGGAGTAGCACACAGCGTTGTACGAGATCTTCAGTTTCTTGGCAATTTTGTTGCATGGAATAGCCTTCATTTCTCAGAACAAGAATAGACGGACGAGTTTTAGAAGAAAGGTCTTTGTTTCTGGCCATTTTGAGCCTGTAATCGAACCCACAAATGCTGATGCTCCATACTCAACTAGTCTAAAGAAGGCCAGTTTTATTGCTTCTTTAATCGACACAACAGTTTTCAGCTGTGCTAACATAATTGCAAAAGGGTTTTCTAATGATCAATTAGCCCTTTAAAATGATAAACTTGGATTAGCTAACACAACGTGCCTTTGGAACACAGGAATGATGGTTGCTGATAATGGGCCTCTACGCCTATGTAGATATTCCATTTAAAAAATCAGCTACAATAGTCATTAACGACATTAACAATGTCTACACTGTATTTCTTATGAATTTGATGTTATTTTAATGGAGAAAAAAAATTGCTTTTCTTTCAAAAACAAGGACATTTCTAAGTGACCCCAAACGTTTGAACGCGTGTGTGTGTGTGTGTGTGTGTGTGTGTGTGTGTGTGTGTGTGTGTGTGTGTGTGTGTGTTCACACGTTTTTGCATATCCCGAAAGGGATATGCAAAATGTGTTAACATTGAGCACCTCTGACTCCTACATGTTTTGGCATTCAGGTCCAAAAATACATTTGCTGACCACTTGCATGTATGGAACGTTTTGTTCAAATCAAAAGGGGTGCAGTCAAAAAGTGACGTGTACATTCAATAGACTTTTGAACTGAAAAGTCGCCTTACTGATCCTTCATCTGCACTTGGAAAGCCAGTAGCTGGGGGTCGGCTATTTCTCACCTGCTTGCTTATGCTTGCCTCTTAGGTTCCTCTCGGAATTCAAATCCCCTTCACGGTAACCATGCAGCTTCCTCTCAGAATGCAAGTCCCCCTCACGGTAACCATCCAACTTCCTCTCTGAATGCAAGTCCCCGTCACGGTCATCATTCAGGTTCCTCTCAGAATGTAAGCCCCCCTCGTGGTCACCATTCATCCTCCAGCCAAGGGAGAAGAATTGAGCCAACGGCCAGGCACCATGGCTTTCCCATGGACGAATGGAACGAGCGTTGGTCAGGAGACAGACGTGATTCGTAAGCCAGTCAGTCGGCCATGACAGGATACGCCAGACAGAACAATAGTTGATGCAACCTGCAAAGACAATGACATCGTGCCTATGCTGTTTTTTAAAACTTGAAACACTACAGACAGTGCCTATATTTAGGCTACATTATGCAGTTTACTTTTCTACATGTTTTTAAATGAATAAATGTCTTATTTCTCTCCTATAATAGGGTTGGTTATCTGCAGTTGAAACAGTCAGAAGTGTGTATTATATAATATGTACATTGTTAGTCTTGACACCTAACATGCTGACCAAACCGCCCACTTGCGTGGGTACGCATCGCGTGCAAGTTGATTTTGTTCACCCACACCAGAAGCGATCAGGACACGCAGGTTGAAATATCAAAACAAACTCTGATTAGATTAATTTGTGGACAGGTCAAAAAGCATTAAACATTGATGGCAATTTCACTAGCTAGCTTGCTGTTGCTAGATAATTTCTTCTGGTATATAAACATTGGCTTGTTACTTTACCTGAAATGCACAAGGTCCTCTACTCTGACAATTAATCCACAGATAAAACGGTCAACCGAATTAGTTTCTCGTCATCTCTCCTTCAGGCATCTTTTTCTTCTTTGGACTTTATATGGCAGTTGGCAACCAACTTTCCAGCATTACTACAACCGACCAGAGGGTGGATATAAGTTCATCTTTCAATCACCCAGGTGGGTATATGCTCCTAAAATCCAATGAGGAGATGGGAGAGGCCAGACTTGCAGCGCGTTGAGTGTCGCAAATAGAACCAATTTCTATTTTAGCGCTGGCCACGCAGGCGCTCGCTGACGCACAATGATTGAATAACATATATGTTTACATTTATTTTGCAATGCTCGCGCATGCGAAGAAAGCGGTGTGGTCAGCATGTAAGGGTGATTGGTGTTTGGTTATCCGTATTCCTATATTATTGTTTGCCTGCATTGTTAGGGCATCATCCATAATGATGGTATTGGAAATTGCATTTTGTTTGTTTACAGTATTTCTTTTTTACTCTTTCTATTGCAGCCAGAACCAAAGCTAAAGGGGAGAAACCAGACTGAATTGAATGTTTTATGAGTGTCTGTTGTCCCATACACAAAACATGCCAATTGTAACAGGTGTTTTTTTAACACCGGTGATAAATGTATCATAGATGTCTGACATCAAATGATATTTCAAAGCCGTTGTCATTTGTTAGATGTGGTTCCTTGCACTGGGTTTATAGTTATCTGTGGCCATAGATGATGTTTGTAGTTAAGTTCAACTGATGCTGCTAATGTGTCGGGTATTGAGTACTTTACAGGTCACTGGTTTTATACCACGTCTTAAATTTGTCAATCCCATGTTTTGTTTTTAATTTGTCAGTTTTGATGCTGTATTATTTTATTGTTTTATATATACCTCTGATGTTTGCTGTATTGTTATGGCACTGGACTAATATAAATATGTTGTTGTTGTTACCTGTCCTCTCAGACTACCCAGCATCCAATGAAGATAATTGTAGTATTATTTACCCCACCACCAGGCAAAGACCACATTTGAGACACACACAGTTACACCACCAGAGGGAAGCAAAGTACAATGTTCCTTTCATTTCAGTCACTTGCTTGTGCAATGTTTCTCGATTCTTCTGTGTTGAGACTTGAGACTCACATAGGTGAACGGATCAGAACAGATAACAGAGGGGAATCTTCAGTCATATTTTCTGTTTCTGCACAACACTTATTGTATATTTATTGGAGAAAGCCAAATAGAAACTGCTGCCTACAAGGACAAGAGTGGTGGAGGCCTGTTCAAAAGTTTTAGAAAACCAAATTATTCAAGGGTTTTTCTTTATTTTTACTATTTTCTACATTGTAGAATAATAGTGAATACATCAAAACTATGAAATAACACATGGAATCGTGGTAACCAAAAAAGTGTTAAACAAATCAAAATATATTTTATATTTGAGATTCTTCAAATAGTCACCCTTTGCCTTGTTGACAGCTTTGCACACTCTTGGCATTCTCTCAACCAGCTTCATGATGTAGTCACCTGGAATGAATTTCAATTCAACACTTTTTTGGTTATGACATGATTCCATGTGTGTTATTTCATAGTTTTGATGTCTTCACTATTATTCTACAAAGTACAAAATAGTAAAAATAAAGAAAAACCCTTGAATGAGTAGTTGTTATAAAACTTTTGACCGGTAGTGTATAGTTAAGCAATAAGGCATGGGGGGGTGTGGTATATGGTCCACGTTGTGTCATGCCTAAGAACAGCCCTTAGTCATGGTATATTGGCCATATACCACAAACCCCCGAGATGCCTTATTGCTATTATAAATTGGTTATTGACATAATTGGGCTCCCGAGTGGCTCAGTGGTCTAAGGCACTGCATCTTAGTGCTAGAGGCGTCACTACAGACCCTGGTTCGATTCCAGGCTGTATCACAACCGGCTGTGATTGGGGTAGGCCGTCATTGTAAATAAGAATTTGTTCTTAACCGACTTGCCTAGTTAAATAAAGGTTAAAAAAAATTATGATTTGATCAGTAAAAATAAATGTTTTGTCATGCTGGTGATATATGATCTGATATACCACGGTTGTCAGCCAAACAGCATTCAGGGCTCAAACCACCCAGTTTATAATACTAGATGTATCTCTTCAGGAGTTGAAAAGTCCTAACCTTACATACAGTATCTAGCCTGTTATTTCCCCGATATTCCTATCCCATGTAACAAACACAATGGACTTCCTCAGGTTAATGACTGGCGAGGTGAGGAGAATGAACATGAGAGTTTTAGCACTGTGTTGGGAAGGGCCCTTTCCTCCACAGCCCAGTGCCTCTCCTCTGACACCTGCTGAGATCAAAACACACAGCTCATTTACAGCCATTCAGAGGACAGTGGGATATTATGACCCCTTGCTGAGAACCTGTCTTCCTGTCACAGAGTCTGAGGAGTAAGAGGGGAGAACAGGGAGGAGGAGAAAGGCTATTATTACATTGGCTGACTCCATAATTCTCTCTCATGGATTGTGTGAACACTGGCTGGATTTAACCCTCCGATCCCCCAGGCAAGGTCAGCCATGTACAGAATCCTGTAGCCTGGCTCTTCCCAAACTGGGATAGCAATGCCGTCCGGGGTACGCCTAAAAAAAATGTGATTCACATTTTCAAACAGTCAATTTAGACTTTCAACAGGGCTATACATTTGGGTGATGTTTTTTTCTTGCCTGAGTAGCCTCGTTTCACTGAAAAAAATACAATTAAACCATCTAGTGTTCAGCGAAATAACAATTTTCAGCATTATGCAATGATATGCGCGGCGATCATGTAACGCTTTTAAAACATACATACATACATACATACATACATACATACATACATACATACATACATACATACATACATACATACATACATACAATAGAAGTGCGCTGGTTATCAAGGGGCAAAGTATTGACACGTTTTTTTTAAATTGAGAGATGAGCTTAAAGTTTTCTTTACTCACCATAATTTTCACCTATCTGACCGTTTGCGTGATGACGAGTTTCTCACACGACTGGCCTATTTGGGTGATGTTTTTTCTCACCTGAATGATCTGAATCTAGGATTACAGGGATTCTCCACAACTATATTCAATGTGAGGGACAAACTTGACACTATGATTAAGTTAGAGCTCTTCTCTGTCTGCATTAACAAGGACAACACACAGGTCTTTCCATCATTGTATAAAGATTTTTATTAACTGAATCAATTCAGAGAAAATTAAACATAGGCTTTAGCATGCAATATGTTGATTAATATACAGTGCACATTTTGCACCTAATTTACCTAATTTATGCATCAGGTTTGATTTAAATGTCCCGCCCTGCGACGCTTGCCACGTGTCCGCCCTCGCGAGGCAGTAAAGCAAGCACACACACACACACACACACACCGAGCAAGCTTTTCCCACTCTGTTCGGTCAGTATTGTCAGTGCGACCAAGAGCTGGCAACCAGCAAGTTTTATCTTCGATCTTTCAGTAAATTTAAATATATCTTTGATGAACAGAAAACGAATTTAATCGTGCGTCGGAACTATCATTCTGCCATTTACAAAGACTAAAGAATAGTTTCAAACCCTGTTTTATTCTCGCTATGTAGATGTCTCGGTTGGAGTACTAGGGACAGGAGCACGTTGATCTGTGATCCAAGATGAGTGGGACCAACGCGGCTTCTGGAGCGGCGCCTTGCCGCTTTGCTCATTACTTTGTGATATGCGGAATAGACACCGAAACTGGGCTGGAACCGGACGAATTAGCCGGTAAGATTACTTACTTATTTTTTTATTAACCTTTTCCCTATGAGGTAACTATAAAAAAAACAACGAATTTGTCTAAAAACGATCTATTTGATTTTAAACTAATACACTTGAATCTTAGTGACACTGTCAATGCATATCATTTATTTGGAACATATTTTACAGTCTGAAGGTAATACGTTATGCGCTGTATTTAAAGACAACATAAGGACAATGGCTACAGTTGCAGCCTGATATCACCTTGTTTACATTCTTGTAGTCTCTGGTAAACTGGGTTAAAGGTATTTTAAAGGTATTGGGGACATTTCTTTACATGTTTGTCAGACCTGTCCTGGCTGATTGTGTGGACTAAAGAGAGAGCAAGAAAGCAGTGGCTATACTGTCATTATTTCAATGATAAAACGCCAACACTTCTTATGAGGCTGGTGTTTCATTGAAGCACAGTGAAGGATGCAAAAGTGGAGGCTTTTAGGATGTTTTTGTTTACAAAGGCTGCTACTGAGGATAATCATCGTTATTTTAGTAATAAAATAGTTAAAACCCCATGAACCCTTCCTCAGTTAAGAAGAACTGAAATTATATCTCGGCGCATATTTTAGGTTCAATCAGCGTTGGACTCGGGTCCTCTCTCTGTTTGTGTTTGGTGAGGCTGTGTGTTTGATCAGTGCAATAGCGAGCTCTAAGTACTCTCTGTTAACCATGCAGGTCCAGTATTGAATTCAGGGTCACCCCTCCAGTTTTGCATCAGTGACTGAACAAAGTGCACAGCCCCCTAAGAATAAAAGCAGAGTCCCTCCATCGATTGCCAGCCTCCACTTGGCTCAGTTCAGGGGCCAACTGAGTAGCATTCAGAGTCACCGGAACACTGCCAAATAGCAGTATTCTGGTGTTGCAGCATGTTTTTAATTAGTTTGCATCCTGTTCATATTAAATTACCTGGCAGATTCAGACTCGTATTCTCCTGTTAAGTTAAAACCTTTCCTCTGTGACATAGTCCTTCTATAGGAAAGGGAGCTTTCTTTGACATTGAGTGCTTTGCACGTGGTTCTGTTGGATAAGTAGAAAATGTTCCTGTGTGGTCGCGTCATGCTGTTGTTGCATATGATATCACATGTCTCCGTGGCTGAGCCTATATAACTAGAAGTTGAGAATGACTTAACGGTCTGTGTGTGTTCATGGAGCAGCTTTACCTGAAGTGAGTGAGCTGGGATTGCTTCCGATTTGAATCCTTTGTCCTTCGGAACAGCTCTTCTAGTACTTTCCAAGCACAAGACTCTCGAATGGGAGGATTCAGGATTCCTTTAGTTGCATGTTTAATCAGACACATTTAGCCTCTCTATGGGGGGGGGGGGGGGGCAGGATTTTGGGACAATCAGAGTGCTGAAGGGGTGTTACTTTGGGGCAAATATTTAGATTCTGTGATGATTAATTTGCGCTGGGGTGAGGAGGCATCATGAATGATATGACACAGACAGTTCAACAGCTATCAGGTTATGACACTGTGGGATGTTCCTGTCTGTGTTCCTGTCTCGTCTTTATAAATGTGTGTGTGTTGTCTCTGTGACTAAATTCATGTTGCTGCTTCTCTTTATTTGCTTGTGGTTAAGTCTGCACCGGAACCATTTGTTGCCCGTGTGTGTTGATCTCAGGCTGTGGCGCGTCGTTGCTCCTCAGACGCGACACTGCTGAGCGTCCACCACACTGAGCCCATGTACCTCCCTGTCTGCTGCCCTCTCACTGATCACCCCAACCCTCTGAGCATCTGCCTGCGTGTCTGTGTTGAACCGGGGCACAAGTTCACCGTCGGGAGGAGTTGAGCCATCAGCTGTTAGGAAAGGAGAGGAAAGGACAGGGTGAGAGAAAGAGATGGAGTGTCGGAGGGATTCGTTAGAAGAGGGGCCAGCGTGGTAATGTCTGTGTTGCTGTTGATTTTAGATAATTCAGCGACTTTATCTCTGGTGTGATGATTAACAAAGCTTTGTGGCACAGAGTTTTAGTTTTGATAAATCTGTCTTCAGACATGATTAGGTAGTTGAGGCGGCACCACCTGTCAAAATCATAACTTTACTGTTCTTAATCCTACATTATACTACTCAGCAAAGTCTCCCAGGAAGAACAATACCTATACTTGGGCATTATGTTACAGTATGTCTATGGGTCTTTTTGATTTGGGTGTGTGTTTTTTTGCGCATAGTAGTCTGCTGCAACATTTTCTCCATTGGTCTTTGAGTGCTCTATTGTGGGCTGTTGTGGTGGTCCGTTAACGTAGGATTGTTTATCCACAGACACGGTGGAAAAAGGTCTAGTCGAATCCATTACAGGAGCCATTTGTAGACAATTATCTCCTCCCCCTCTCACTCCCCTCTTTTCCCCTCCTCAGCATCCCATCCCCAGGGCTTTGTCATCTGCCCCAGTGAGCAACTGAACATCCAAACTGACATTCATTTACAATTCAGATCAAGCCGCTCGTCGCCCACTGCTCTCCTCCCCCACGACACTCCTCAGATTGCCATGATGGATATCATTGACATCAACATGTCGCCACTCGCTGTGAGCTTCTTCTTTATTAGCTTTCGCTATAGCAGCCCAAGCCTGGCTTGTATCCTGTTTTACAGTGGCTGGTTTGGTCTGGGCTGGTTTCAGTCTGATCCACAGTAGGCTCAGGCCTGGCCTTGTTTATTTTGAGCTGTAAATGTGGCTCTGACTCCCCTCCTTCCACACCCCTCCCATCCCCTTTGTGTGGCAGTAGGCCTGTTTCCCCAGGCCCATTGTTCTAGGCACCAGGGCCAGACTTCCTGTGGATTTGACCGTCCTTCCCGCCTGCATGTGTGGCTGCTGGGGGGGGGGGGGGGGGGGTCACTGTCCCAGTGGATGCCATCTATCTCCCTATTTGTTCATTCAGTGAGCATGGTAGTATCACACTTTTCGTTGGCTTTGCCCTCAATGTTTGTCCTCCAGCGATGAAACATTTCCAAAGTAGAGGAGAGTTGAAGTGTGTGTCACTCCTATTAAAGGGAGAGTTCGGGAATTTGGCAATGAAGCCAAAAGGCTACTATCCCAGAGTCAGATGAACTCATGGATACCATTTTTATGTCTCTGTATCCAATATGAAGGAAGTTAATAGGTAGCATTGGCTCGCGAAATTAGCTTGCTTTAGCGCAACGACTGGAAGTCTATGGGAACAGCTAGCATGCTACAAGTTCATCTGACTCTTGGGAGGTAGATAAAAGGCTTCATTGCCAAAATCCTTTTCGTATCACTTTAATGGTGGCACTATGATAGAAGTCTTACTCACTGACTTTATCAGAGTCTTGAAGTGGTTTATATATATATCTCCTGGCTGGTGACTAGAGCGACCAGAAATGGTTCCACTCTAACAGAGGCCCGCCACCAATGTGTTGTTCCTTCCCTGTATTCTAGGACCAGCTGCATTGTGGTCTGGTGGGGTGTGTGTGTGTGTGTGTGTGTGTGTGTGTGTGTGTGGAGCTGAAAAGTGAGAAGGGTGTGTGCTATTCTGGGAGTTGAGGTTGGCACACCAGCTGTACAGGGAAAGTTATTAGGTCAGTGTTCCATCCTCGTGAGCCTCCCCTCTCCTCACCTCACACCACTCTAGCCCCCTACTGATGGGGAAAGGCATGCACGAAAGCATCCATAAATATGAAATGAAGAAGTCTTACTGACAAACACACTTAAGATGCAGCCTGTACCAGTGAACAACAGGTGTTCAGCTTTCAGTAAGCAATCCTGCAATGATGCTATGTACACATCAGGTGAGAATTTACCTTTGTAGTCGATCCTGTCTCTTCGGAAAGGGGAGAGTCTCCATCCGCTCCAGTGGTCCCAGACCTCCTCTTTCTCTCCTCTTTTATCCCTGTCCATTCATCCTTCATCCCCGTCTTCCTCTTTCATACCGCAGACTCCTCCCACCGGTCTTTTATCCTAACCGGCACATTTGATACTGACGGATTAAGGTTGGGTTAGTGAAACCGTGCGAGGAATTCAACCCCATCCATAAACTGTATTGGCTAATACATGCACATATTTTCTAGTGTCTGTCTCTAGAACTCTATACGTGTCCCTGAAGTGCAAGAGTGTACACGTGTAGGGTACTAGTGTTTCTGGTGATATGACCTACACGTTGATAAGGGAATGTAGGCCTGTAGGGACTAGCTAAACTGGGCTGAGGTGGGACAGGGAGTGTCAGCAAGCCCAGTGAAGGCGCCTCACAAAGGGATTTGAAGGGCTTTACTGCTGGCCTTGGCCATCTGTCCTCCAGGGGCTAGTCTGGAAGTCAGCACAATGCAGTCCCTTGGCTAAAGCAAATACAACACTGGAATATGCTAATGATGACACAGGCCAGCGCTGACGCACGCCCTTGTTGACATATGCTAATGACCATGTAGGAATCTGTTAACATAAACCATAGGCTAACACTTATGCTAGTTCATATGAATAGGTAAACATTGTGGCTAACACCTTCAGTTCTCTGGTAATGTGACCAAGGAGGTTTCTCTAGACAAAGGAGAGAGGAAGTTAAATGTCCTCCAAGGGAGAGTACTCTTTTCATGGTCACACACTGAAGTCTCTCTCTGTCTCTCTGTGTGTGTCTGTGTGTGTGTGTGTGTGTAATACATACATACATACATACATACATACATACATACATACATGCATGCATGCATGCATACATACATACATAGACAGTGTGTGTGTGTATGTGTGTATATATATATATATATATATATATATATATATATATATATATATATATATATATATATATATATACATACATACACACACACACACACACACACACACACACACACACACAGAGAGAGAGTGTGTAGTGATTTCCTCCATCTCTCTATACCATCGTCGCCTGTGTGTGATCTGTAGTCAGGCCAGTTAGCTAGGCAGTAGGCAGGGCTATCTATCTGTAGTCAGGCCAGTTAGCCCTGCCTACTGCCTAGCTATCTATCTGTAGTCAGGCCAGTTAGCTAGGCAGTAGGCAGGGCTATCTATCTGTAGTCAGGCCAGTTAGCTAGGCAGTAGGCAGGGCTATCTATCTGTAGTCAGGCCAGTTAGATAGCCAGGCAGGGCTATCTATCTGTGGGCTGTGTTAAGCCTGTTAGTTTAATCCATTCAGACAGCTCCTCCAGGCTACACTGAGCAGTGCTCCACGCTTTAACAATCTCTCTAATCTAACGCAATCCTCCACACACAAACGCACATGCAACCACAGCCTCTGCGCTCTGCTTCCCTGAACGTTTTACCCTTTTAGATATAAGGGTTACTCAACTCCACTCCCACAGAGTCACCCTGTCTGCTTGTTTTTAGTCTTCACCAAGGAGGTCAGGGGATTTACCTCTATTACCTAGTGATAATACTAGTAGTAACTCAGTAGTAACATTTATGCCAAAAAGCTGTGAAAATGGCCAGACACTGAAGTTGACACGGACTGGAATTCTATGAAAAAAAACAACAATTTGTTTGTTAGGTGTCCTTACAGCGTAGTCTAGCAAGAAGCTTGTTAGATCAATGTCAGGGACACTGTCACCACCATTATCCCCATCGATCACTGTCAAGTGTTTTAAGTTAAAGATCAAGATCAGAGGTTAAGAGTTGGAACCGACCCAGCTGATCATGATGGATACCCAGCCTCAGGGAGGAGTGGGCGAGAGGTGGGGCTGCTGTTGCTGGGAGCCTGTTGCCACGGTAGCACCGTCGCTCCCCCAAACCCCCCTCCAAACACACGAATGCCCCCCGACCAGTCTCAAAACGAGCAGTTGATCACTGAGGGCTGTGCGCCCCATTTCACACACCCCTCCCCCGTGTGACCTTTGACCCGGTCTCCAATATGCTCCCTCTCTCCCTGGGCTCGGCAGCAGCAGATGTGGGAGAATGGGGTGTAGTGGGTGAGGGGGGGAAAGGAAAGTTGGGTTAAATGTCTTCTGCATTTAACCCAACTGGGACAGGGAGTTGTTGTTTTGGTAATGCCAACCAGGGGCTTAACGTTATTTATACTGGTGGCCTAGGAGCCATGTTAAGATAGTGGTGTTCAGTGTTAGTAGGCTATTGGAGAAATCACATTTCTGTGATTATAAGCTTCTAACAGATTCTCTTACAGCTTTTGTCGATTTGATTGTTCTGAAGCTAAATTTACTCTCTTGCTGCTTTTCTTCCACTGTCTTTTTCTTCTATAATAGAATGACTCGCAGTCCAGAATAGGCACTAGGTAGAAATCTAAATGGTTATAGTGAGGTAATGTGTGCTGTGTCCTTGGTTCTTTTTGAAGTGGCACCTTTTTGTCTATTACGGACCATGTTTACTGTTTTAGTAGAGTTTTGTAGTGTTCCAAATAGCTCAGCTGTTTGTATGAACTGGCCTTTTATTCATCCTGTGGTAAAAACACCATTGTTACATCTCTGAAAGTCAAACAACATATGTTTGTGAGGCGCTCAGTATATGGAAATGTCACTATCTGACATTTGACTCTCTCTGTTTCTGTCAGTTATTATTATGCAGCTATCTATGTGGAAACAGTACTGGCAGAGAAGCCTATTGACTAGTGTTGGGTTCTGAGAGTATGAAATATACTTATTCATGTCACTGAGGGAGAGAGGGTAATGTATAACGTTTACATTGTCAGGATATGTTATTGTTAGCCATCAGGGATCCTATGGGAGGGATCCTCTTGGAGGAGAAGAGACACACAGTCTGGTACCAATCACCATGACAGGCTTGAGTTGGGGAGGAGTGAGCACTTTGGGGTGAGAGGTCAGGTCAGATGAAGTGAGGAAGAACAGATATCACTAAGGTTCTGTTTAGCAACAGAGATGCATTGGCTGTTCAGATGTATAAGCGGGAACTCGGCCTAGGAGAAAGGGTTAAATATCAGTGCTTGTGTGGAAATGTTTTTGTCTAATGCAGCTGTATTGATCCTCTGGGAAGAATAAACTTGGTTAAGCTTTTCATAGGTTCTAATTTTCAGAGTAAAAACACTAAGACTAGGAACAGAATTAGCTGCCGAAATAGAAGTGAGAGCCTCAGGAATGTTCTGAAAATCACTAACCAAATACTGTAGCTCTACACTTTTTTAGGTGACGAGATCAGAGACCATTGGAATAACTATACATCATTAAGGTAGCCTCCATAATCCTCATTTAACGTTCAAATGACTGGAGTGTTGTATGATACTCTTTCCTTGTTGGACAAAACATAGATGTACTTAAAAACCACTATGGCTGTGATTTTTCTATGAATATGTCCCTAATGGAGGGGATTGAAGCTGGACTTGAATAGAATGCCATTGTCAATTTCAAGAAGACTTCCTGTGGTTTTCTACAATGAGTCAGTCTGTACACTCTGCTCAGCTATGAGAATCCTGATGTATATTACATACAAGTCAATGTCAGTTAAACCACAATATATGACAGTGGTAGCCTACTCTTGCCTGACTCCTCCTTCTTCCTCTGTTGTTCGCGACAGACTTTAGTCGGAGTCTGACGCATTTAAAGTTGTTTGGGTGACGCGGTTTGTGGTGAAAACAAAGTGGTCAACGATTGGATTGTCTATAACCAATCAAAGTAAGCTTCACCCATGTGTGTTCTGGCTCTGGCCCAACCTGTTGTGTTATGGCACCAATCAGACGGCCCGAATGTGTTCGTATTTGGTGAAGGGTTGGAGAGGATGGTAATATCCAGACTATGGTAAATCCAAAAACAATTGCGCCCAATTGTCCCAGCGTCGTCCGGGTTAGGGGAAGGTTTGCCCGGGGTAGGCCGTCATTGTAAATAAGAATTTGTTTTTAACTGACTTCCCTAGTTAAATAAAGGTTAAATAAAATAATGTAGCATAATGGTTTTCCATTCCCATAGGATGTATTGTTTGGCTCGTCATCATGGTCAGTTGCCAGGTATAGTATAAAGTCTACCATGAACTCTCTCTCTGACTTCCTCCTATTGGCTGACTTCTCCATCCCAACAATAGCATCTCCTACAATAGAACGGAAGACACATTTCAGTTGAATGCATTCAGTTGTACAACTGACTAGCTATCCCCCTTTCCCCAGTATGCTGGTTTCAAACAATTCATTTATATTCCTCTATCCATCCCTTTCTTGCCTCCCCCTCAGTCTCTCTGTCAATACAAGGGGCAACAAGTGTTGTTGGTGTGTGTACCCTGGAGAATGGATAGCGGTTATACCCAGTGGTGAAATGGTACCGCCAGGGTTCTGCGGTCTGTGTGCTATGTCCTGTTTGTTTGGTCTCTGCCCTGGACTGGGCTGACCCAGAGAGGGCGCTGTCAGTGTCACTGAAAGACATTTCAAAGAGACCAGGCTTCTGTTGAAATGGCTGACTGGGATTCAGAAAAAGGACAAGGGATAAAGAGAGGGAGAGAGGCAATACAGAGAAATAATGAGGGAGAAGGATGGAGATAAATAGATATGTGACAGGGAGAAAGAATGAGAGGGTTACACACAGGGAGGTGGGGACCCAGGGAGACAGGAAAGAGAGTCATCTCTTGGGAGAATCAAATGATGAAGAAGAGGGAGAGAGAGAATTTATGAAGGGCAAGAGAGGGATAGAAATGTAGAAGAAGAAAGATGCTTCTGGATGAAAGCGAAGGGAAAATCCCTCTCAGATGAAGAGCTGTGTGTGGTTTAGTGCACGCTGGTTCATTTCCATCAATCACAGGATGATAATACTACACCGCCCAGCATCCCTAGCAACACTGGTCACACCGTCAGCAGAACAGCACCCGGCCTCCTCCTCCTCCTCATAGTAACGTTGTGCTGTTATATCGGGGACGCCGGCTGTAAATCTCCTTACGTAACTAACACCCGATAGCCATCACCACGGCAGCCATCCAGGGTCGTCTCCCATGACAGATTACAGCACAGGGCAGTGGTGGGCTACAGGGCTGCTGGCGGTGCCTAGCAACAGGACTATCGCCGCGGCGTCCAGTGTGAGGCCATGCTACTGGACAGTTAGGAATTATTCATGTTGTGTAAATCAGAACATTGAAGAGCTGAAATGTATTAATTACATCATTCCTGTGTGCAAGACCAGTTGATGAATGAGAAGAGAAGCATGTTTTTATAGCGATTGCTATGATCACAGACATGCAATATCTGTGTGCCTGGTGTAGCAAATGTGGTTTTTAGAGCCCTTTTCTCATCTGTGAATCTGTCCAACGAGCATTTTTATGTAACGTCAACATGTATGAATCTATATTTTAATATCGGTTTCAATGTACTTTGTTAGATTATGAATGTTTGGATACGTTTGTGGATATATTTGAAGAGCTCCAGTGCAGCCAACAGTAGTGTTGATTCAACGACTTGTTAGAGGCTAAAGCTGAGTCACATTGGCTGTCCAGTCCAGAAGGAAACCAACAACCTCCAAGGCCCTCGGAACATTCCAGAACATCTAGTTGCCATGACAACACCGGAATATGTATCTAATTGGTTCACAGTATGGTCAGTCTGCTAGGGATTAATTGGAAGACATTCTCTGTTGTGGCTGCTGGGAAACGATCTTTCAACGTGTGTGTGTGTGTGTGTGTGTGTGCATGTTTATGTCTTTCTGGGGATGCTTAGCTGGCCGGTAATGTCGACTTTGTTCTTTGACCGAGCTCCAACTCATCCAGCGACCTGTGCCCTGTGATAAGCCTGCTGGGTAAACAATACGTGACCGCAATCAGATAGGACACATTGTTCTCTCTGTTTCTCTTTCCCTCTCTCTGTCTTGCATAAGACACAGACACTCGCCGCGCACACACACTGTGTCTGCCACTACATCCCCAGGCTGTCCCTACATGTCTCATGTTGACAGAGAGAGCAGCAGAGGCTGAGGGCTCTTCAGCGGCCTACAGATATACCACCATAAAGCCTGAAAGACTGTGGGTAGTCATTGGCTAGGACTGTCTCTTCTCCATCACACGCTGATGATTCATACAGAGCGGCGTTTATGGAAAAGGATGTAGCAGAGAGGGACAACGGGCTGGCAATGCAGGACTAGAGCTAACAGATAACCCAGTATGTTCTAGCCATTGTGTTTCTATGTACAACATACGTTATACTTCTCCTGTCTGCTCCATTGAAATATCATTAATTTAATGATCTGCTCATTAAAGCAGATCATTAAATGGGGGAGCGAGAGAATGAGGCAGGTAGAGTGCACAAAGCGGGACATATTAAAGGAGCATCTCGGCTTGTGATGAAAATGAACACTGAGGAATAGCTTTCTGATTACGTCTTGATGTAAGCCCCAGTCTAGGTTTGATATGTCCTGTAGTAAACAGTCAGTCAGTAGCAGTGTCTGGCAGCACAGATTAACCTCAGTCCACTGGGGTCTATTTTTGCTCACGTTGGTTGTGTCTCAAATGGCACCCTATTCCCTAAATAGTGCACTACTTTTGACCAGGGCCCATATGACTTTGGTCAAAAGTAGTGCACTTCATCGGAAATAGTGTGTCATTTGCGACGTAGACGTTCACGCTGCTGGAGGACTGTGATTGTATGGCGCTTAAGCTCTTTGTCTGTAACAGTCACACTCAGCAGTGTTAGGTTCTAATTGTCAGAGTAAATAACTCACGGCCACTAGAGAAGCTTTAACCAAGAAAAATTCTCCCCGAAGGGTCGACACAGCTGTAATTCAGACACAGACACGGCTTCCCCCGTGGAGGTATTAATACCCCACTTTGGGTGGAGTCTCCTCCTTATCGCTAAACATGGCATCATTCTTGCTAAGCAGGGAACTAAGTGATATGAGCCTTCAACGGTTTCCCCCCTTATAAGTGCTGTCACATGCTTTCCCTGCATGCAGCCCCTCCCAAGCTTCATTATGGATCCCCTCGTGTCTCATGTGTAATTAATGTTCCTTTACTTCTGAGTCTAACAATGTTGCAAGTTGAACCCCGACTCCAACAGCAGAAAGGGAGAAAAAAAACTCCTATGCCGTGACAGTATAGATTAGTTTGGTGTTGAGGAGTTGGAGGGGAGTTTATAATGACAAGAGGAAAGTAGGAGGGAGGGGTTGGGTACAGTCAGTTATTTTTCTCCTGCTTCTTAGGCCTATTACAAGATGAAACACATTTCTATGTCCATTTACCATGAATAGCGAGACTTTAGAACGATTCGGTATTTTCCTATCTGAAAAATATACTGGACAAAATCTGCCGGAGACATTCTCAGTTGATTCATTGTGAGTTGAGTTCAGATCGCTCGCTGCTATAGGCGTTCCAAACCACCCTCCACTGAGAGGGAATTGGCTGGGGTCTGCAATACTGTTAAAATGAGAATGGATTGTGAATGGCAGTAGTAGCTTATTGATATGTGGATGGACGTAATCTCCTTCCAGCTGTTGAACATTTATCAGAGCACAGAGCTGCATGAAGCACAAAGCGTAAATCTCTGTTCTCTGAAAGCCTAATTTCCCCACCAGGAAAATAAGTTATTTTGTTGTACCTCACTCTGCTCTTGTTTGCTTTATTTGAGTCGGTCTGTTGGCCACACTGACTGAGGTTGTTGCGAAAGGCACTTTGCGTTAGAAACCCTGGCTGCGTCTGTGATGATAAAGTCAGTAAACGTCAGACTGACTAAAAGCAAATCTGTCCATGTTCTTTGTAGTCCAACTAGTTTATGTGCGTTTTGTTTCAGTTTCTTTGTGAGGGCCATGTTTTTATGTTTTATATGCTGTAGGTTACATGTAGATGAATGTTACAGTAGATCATAGCAAAGGCCTGTACTGAACTATTCAAAGTGAACGTATATTATTCCCATTCGTTAAGGTTAGGGGTGGTACTGTTATCCTTCGATAGTATTCATTCTAATGCTTGTGTAACACGGATCAAGTCGACCCTCAACACTAACCACTACACCAAATGACTTTCCACCCAGTTCAGGAGCAACTGTTCTCCTCACGGAAGCCTTCTTATAGGGTGCATCTTTTGACCAATGGGTAAAATTGTCCTCTAAGAAAACCAATGGTCCAAACCTTATGGTGTTGTTACCCTTGTAGGATGGCCAACAATGCTGAGCGATTAACCAACTTTTTATTTTATTTTTTGAAGGGTGTGTTATTAAGCAACTTATTGACCGATGTCGGTTCAATTACTTGAATTCCAGTTAATTCTGGTTTTTCTGAGCCCAACGTAGTTGCAGTTTCTCTAGAGAGAAATCCAATCATTCACGAGAGAGTGGGACGCTGAGCTGAAGGGAGTAGTAGTTTTCATTTAAGCAAATATTCAGTCTAGTTCTGCGCAGAAACGCGGTGATTAACTACTATGACCATAATCCATTGCGTCTGTTTTTCTGGCTTTGACAGAGATGGATACAGTTGTACGCCTGCTACATTCGGTTAAATACACACAGACCGCATGAGAGAGGAAAGGAACACATCGACGAGAGAGAGGGATAGAGAGAGTTTGTGAAAGTATGCCTTAGCTACTTTGATAAAATAGTAAAATGATGGTCGGACAGCTCTGCTGCACGTTTAGGCAGGTTAGCCCAGCTAAATAGAATGACTGAAGACAGTACAGTATGGGGAGAAGAGAGAACGTTGTCTGTCTGTTTGTTGCTGCTGCATGAGATGATGATGGAATACAAAAGTCCTTAAAAAAGCACATTTTATTTAATAGGAAATTACTTTTTTTCTTCGATTTTTAATATCATTATTTGATAATTGTATTCATTTTTTTTATTTAACTAGGCAAGTCGGTTAAGAACAAATTCTGATTTACAATGACAGCCTACCCCCGCCAAACCTGGACGACGTTGGGCCAATTTTGTGCCGCACTATGGGACACCGAATCACGGCCAGGGTCTGTAGTGACGCCTCAAGCACTGAGATGCAGTGCCTTAGACCGCTGCGCCACTCGGGAGCAAATGCATTTGTTTTATATATATATATATTTTTTTTTTAATTTAAAAATCGATAACCGTGATTATTTAAAAAATAATTGAACTGAAACCGAACTGACCTCCAAAAAGCAATAATCAATGGAGGCTAGAAGGAAAAAGTGTGAAATTGCATTCTGTCAGCTAGGCTGGATTCTGTGCTAGCATTAAGGATACCGGCTACCTGACAGGCTCAGTTTCTCATTGAACTCGCCATCTTTCTTCTCGAATCCGCAGGACATAAAACAATATTGAGGGAAGATGGAGACAGGACATGTAGTATTTTACTATACACTTTTCATATTCATTTGAAAGATTTCTTACAAAAACAAGTATCTCTGTGAAATTATTACATTTTTATTTATTTGAAATGTCAATGGAGCACTGAGCGCATACCAAGCATTTTATTTTCATAGCTTTTTACATTTAATTCAGCTCGTCATGCTAATTTAGCTTTTTTGCGATCCGCGGAAACAACTTTGAAGACGACGGCCATAAAATGTAAAATCCTCAAAAGTGGTTTACGAGTAACCTGCACTGCTATATCAACAGAGCTCTGTGCTTATTATCTGATGTATTAGGTTACGAAATCCGATTTTAATTTTATATTAATTATATATTAGAGCGACCCCACTGAACATTTCAGAACCCAAATAATAATAAATTTTTTAACATAAAGTGAAAATTCATCACCAAAGCGTGTTTTCACACCATACTTGGTCGGACATGTAGAGAGTGACAACAGGAAGCTTGTAATGGAGACAGATGGACTGTTGTACGAGATCTGATGGGGCCTTGGTGAACGCAGAGCGCCACGCCATGGTGATTGATGAAAGGTGTCAGTGGCGTTATGATGGGGGAAGTCCAGCTGTATTATCTTACAGCTCTCTCTGGTGTGAAGGATGGTGACGGTGGCTTGTTGTGCTGGCTCGTGGAGGATGATGTGCTGATTTACAACTGGTTCCGGTTCTGATTTCTGAAAGCCTTGAAGTCCATCTATCCATCCACCATTGCTTCTTTTCTCTTTTTTTTCTCTCCGCTTTCCTTCATCTTATCCATCTGTAGTCAAGTTGTACAGTGGGTGTTGTCTTTATACTCCTCAACGGCCTCCATCTGTGAGAGCTGCTCTATGTAAAGTGGCATCCAATTTCAGCTTGTTGCAATCCGTGTCAACCGATGAACACAGATTGGTCATTTGCATGTTGGCTTAGAGACACACACACACACACACACACACACACACACACACCCAGTTGCTCAGGTGTCGTTGTGGCTCAGTGATCTGTTTCCTCTCTGGGTATTTGGTATGAAGCCATCTGTAGCGGTAAGCATCACCAGATAGTTGTGGACTGTTGACATTAAACAAGGGATTCTTTGTCTGTTTTTATAAACATTTAGGGGTGAACAAATGATTCACCCTTCTCTACCCTACCCACCACCCACACACTTGTCTATCTCTTTTCTTTCTTTCTCTCGCTCTCTGTCCTTTACACTCTCTTGTCTGGCTTCAAGTGAGCACTCGGCTTTGTTGGCCTGAGCTTGTGCAGTACAGATCTCACTCTCTCACGCACTTCTACCCTTTGTCACTCTCTGTAATAAAAGTGACCCTTCTCTCTCTTCTTTGTTGTGAAATTCCCTTAGCGTTGTCTGTTGGTTGTCAGTCAACTCATGTGTCCACTCCTCTCAACACACAGGTGCCCCTCTCTCCGAGGTGGCCGTGGGGCTTCTAATAGGGCGACGCAATTAGCATGTGTTTTTATAGGGTTGAAACGGGATGATGTAACCTCACTTCAACCAGGGCCATTAGTCTCTTCAGAGCGTTGGGCTGCTTAACAGGTTGCCACGATAACCAAAGGTTTTTTAAGCAAGTCATATTATGCCGTAGGGGTAGATGGGTTGTTCGGTAGAGGGAGACCCCACCCCCTCCACCACTATAGTCCCATTCTCACTCTGCCTAGGCCTAATTATATTTAGATCATTTACGTTGGCTGTTAGTGGTTGGCGTTTTGGAAGCATCGAGGCAGCAACATATTTGACCCTTTATGCACATTCACACAGCCACACACACAAAACACATCTTTTTCAATGCACAAGTATAGTAATTTTAAGAAATAGCTTCCTTTCTTCAGAGCCCTCACTGAGACTATGCACAGCTCTTAGAGACAAATGGATCAAAGATGGCCGCCGCTGGCCTTCAATGTGCCTGTTTGTGTGATGAGAGGGGCTCTTACAAGGCTACAGAGGGCTCTTACATGGCCGTGCTGCATGGATGTGCGTACAGCACTGTGGGGAGGAACTAGTCTACAGAAGGCTCCGTAATACTACCGTAATTAGTCTGAGGGCCAACCAAGCCAAAGCCTTATCTGTGGATATCAAAGGAGACGGAGAGTTTCAGATGTTTTGTTCCTCTCTCTTCTACGCTCTCCCCCGCTCTCTTTTGGTCTTCCTCCCCCTATCTCCATCTCTAACTGATGACAGTTCCCTCTCCTCAAGTGCCGATGGCCAATTTGTTCCTTGTCCTTTCATCTGCCTCTGAGGAATTGAAATATGCTGCCAGTGGGATTTTTACCACCGTTGCATTTTTTTCTTTTGTTCGTGATTACTTTATTGAAATAATCTACCATGTGATTACTGGTGTAGAGAGATTGCTAACCTTGACATCTGAATCAAAACCTCCCTTACACCAGTATACTTAAAAAAAATGTTTTGCCAGAAAGACTGTTTATTTTGCAAGAATGGGATTGCTAGGCTTTTTTTCAAAAGATAATGATAAAGATAAACCTAATGTTTATATGGGATGTGGCTGGTTATTTTGGGGTTGTGAAAATGTCAGGCAGGCAGAGTTTTTTTTTTCCCCCTGGAGGTTTGAGAGCTGGCACTTCTCCCTAGTGTACACTACACTGAACTCTACAGCTGTTTTCTCTCTTCTTTATCTCTCTCTCTCTTTCACTCACTCTCCTTTGTTCTCCCTACATCTATCTCTTTGACGTTTTCATCAACACACTCCCTCACTCTGGTCTTCTGTGCTCGTCCTCTAAGGCTCTCTCACTCCCTCTTTTTTCTTTTTTCCTTTGCATTCCATCTACCATTTCTCTCACTTGCTCTCTGTATTTTTCAGTCTAACAATCCCACCCTTCCTCTTCAGTGTTCTCTCCTGGCAGGCTCTCTCCTCTCTTTGTCTTTCAACAGGAGGCTGGGTCAGTCAGGCTGTACCGTCGTGGCCAAAAGTTGAGAATGACACAAATATTATTTTCACAAAGTTTGCTGCTTCAGTGTCTTTAGATATTTTTGTCAGATGTTACTATGGAATACTGAAGTATAATTACAAGCATTTCATAAGTGTCAAAGGTTTTATTGCCAATTACATGAAGTTGATGCAAGGAGTCAATATTTGCGGTGTTGACCCTTCTTTTTCAAAACATCTGCAATCCGCCCTGGCATGCTGTCAATTAACTTCTGGGCCACATCCTGACTGATGGCAGCCAATTCTTGCATAAACAATGGTTGGAGTTTGTCAGAATTTGTGGGTTTTTGTTTGTCCCCCGCCTCTTGAGGATTGACCTCACGTTCTCAATGGGATTAAGGTCTGAAGAGTTTCCTGGCCATGGACCCATAATATCGATGTTTTGTTCCCCAAGTCACTTAGTTATCACTTTTGCCTTATGGCAAGGTGCTCCATCATGCTGGAAAAGGCATTGTTCGTCACCAAACTGTTCCTGGATGGTTGGGAGAAGTTGCTCTCGGAGGATGTGTTAGTACCATTCTTTATTCATGCCTGTGTTCTTAGGCAAAATTGTGAGTGAGCCCACTCCCTTGGCTGAGAAGCAACCCCACACATGAATGGTCTCAGGATGCTTTACTGTTAGCATGACACAGGACTGATTGTAGCGCTCATAAAAAAGCAATAATATTCTGACCGGGAGTGGTGGTTTTCGTTCAAAGAGAGAGAAAGTAAACATGGAGTCGACTCGGGCACGCGCGCCCCGTCCCATTGTCCTCAGATCGACCACTATCAAAATGCGCTACTGTTTTTCAGCGATGGGCTGCAAAGCCACGATTCAGCTTTCTGGCGCCTTCTGAGAGCCTATGGGAGCGTTAGAAAATGTCACGTCATGCCGGAGATCCCCTGTTTTTGTTAGAGATGATCAATAAGGCCATGAAATGGTCAGAGAGAGCGCTTCCTGTTTGGAATCTTCTCAGGTTTTGGCCTGCCAAATGAGTTCTGTTATATACACAGACACCATTCAAACAGTTTTAGAAACTTTAGGGTGTTTTCTATCCAAATCAAACAATTATATGCATATTCTAGTTACTGGGCAGGAGTAGTAACCAGATTAAATCGGGCACGTTTTTTATCCGGCCGTGCAAATACTGCCCCCTAGCCCCAACAGGTTAACGAGAGAATCACTGACATGATGTCAGCTGGTCCTTTTGTGG
Organism: Salmo trutta; assembly: GCF_901001165.1. Lineage (NCBI taxonomy): Eukaryota > Metazoa > Chordata > Actinopteri > Salmoniformes > Salmonidae > Salmo > Salmo trutta. Next base: position 16,203,883 of record NC_042996.1, on the reverse strand, counting down.
CAGGGCTGAAATGCAGTGGAAATGTTTTGGGGGGATTCAGTTCATTTGCATGGCAAAGAGGGACTTTGCAATTAATTGCAATTCATCTGATCACTCTTCATAACATTCTGGAGTATATGCAAATTGCCATCATACAAACTGAGGCAGCAGACTTTGAAAATTAATATTTGTGTCATTCTCAACTTTTGGCCACGACTGTATACTGCTGCAGCTGGCTTTACCCCTGTGGAAATAAACATTTAGACGAACATACTTTAACTTTTTATATAACCCTACATGATCCTACTGAACCCAGATGACTCTTTTAGAGGAACACCTGGCCACCTGAATACACCTCCGTACCACACAGCTTGGTGGACACTGAGTCAGCTCAGACCAGTCACCAGTCATCATTTTCATCACTTTGTTATTGCAGTGCTACCATGAAAACAGCTGTTAGTACTGCCCTTATTCAATTGCTTAATTATAAGTTGCTCCTGCCCTCAAAACATAATTTTGACAGGTAACTGCTAGCCGGCCTACTACAGTTTTCTCCACAGGTCGGTTTGTTTCCCCCTTTCATCAGGTACATCTTCCAGGATTGGTTGACGTTTTCTGTCTATCGCCTGCTTCATGTTCACTCCCCAGTGCACCCCTGACAAACTCCCTTCTGGGGACTGCCTTTGTGCTAAACCCCTCCTGGAGGGTCTTATTTCTATCCTTTTATCACTCCTGAAACAGCCTGTACCGCCCCTCACACGGTGTTACAGCCGACAGCACGCACGCACACCTCCTGCACAGCATGCTGGGAAATCCCACTTGCATATACCTGCCACCTGGGGCAAGATGCAAGAGTCACATGTCTGTCATTATTCAAAATAGTCTCTGGACTTTGTTTTATAAGGGAAGAAACGGTGTCTGAAATTGTAAACTGGCTGAAACTGTGCTGTCACCACCATGAATTACAATGGTGTTGCTGTGGAGCATCAACTTTAAGGTTTCTCTGTTCTGTATCTCCCTTGAAGTAGGGCTGGAATTGCCAGGGACCTCACAATACCATATTATCACAATAACTTAGGTGCCAATACGAGATGTACTGCGATTGTCACGTTTCTATATGTATTGCGATTCGATCCTGTGATTTGTTTAAAACATGTTGCTCACCATGTCTGCTGCACAGAGCCTTGAGAAAACGAGTTTTGATCTGTCACGGAAATAAGTGCTGAAAACAAATTGGCTCCCTATTTTAAAAAGATGGAGAACAAGCTAGTTTTGTTGCAGCTACAGCAAACTAGAGCAAAATAATATTGCGACATTGTCAAAACGATCCGATATCGTCAAAAATAATATACCGATTATGTAACTATCTTATTATTATTATTATATATATATATTTTTTCTCCAATACTTTTTAAGCGCCATCTTTCTCTCCCCTCTCTCTCCTGAAGAAGTGGGGCTGATGATGCTGTTGTGTCATGGGGAAAGAATGTTGGACAGGTTCCACTGTGGTGAACCCAGCTTAGCAGGGATAAAAGATCTGTTGCAGAAGCTTTTTCCCCCTCCTAAATCCCACATCACAAACATGTCATTTTTCCCTCGGTTTTGTTCAGATCCACCAGTTATTACAAGGTGTGGAAATGCATCTTATGTTGATTAATGGGTTGTTATTTCCTTTGTTTTGTGATGATTTGTTATTCCTATAGTGTAAAGTGTTTTTGTTTTTTTAAAGCTGCACCTGTACTCACTCCCTTCCTCAGCTACACCTCCACATTTAGCATAGGGATCAGCAACACCTTCTACTTGACCTATCGTAGGATCACGTTACAGTGAGTCATTAAGCTGGGAGAACTCAACCTGGCTCAACGAAGGACCCTTGGGAGAGTGGTGCATGCGCCTGAATAAAAATGAGTCATCCGTACACCTCCTCCTTCCCCCTTCCTTTCTTTACTCTCGCCTTCTCCTCACCCTCCTCCCACTAAACCAGGCTCACATTTCTCTTTCCCTCTGTTTTACCCCTGTCCTCCCGCTCTCTTCTCTCCTCCTTATGGAGAGAGGGGACAAAGCAGTGGCTGGGGGAATGACAGAGTGGTGACATCACCTTGCCAGTGTTCTGTCCCTTTACTCGGGCCAATAGAGTGCTGAATAGGTCCATCAGAGCCAGGCTAATCTGGGCTGTGATACATGAGCATTGTGACAACACACACACGGGCTGCCACTGGCAAACAAACAGAAAGCAGATGCACACGCGCACCACCGTATTCATGCACACACTGTTCTTCTGTCTCCCACACTCCCACACACACATTCGGCCCTGCACATCAAGACCCCTCATGTAAAGATCATTCATGATAATTAAGAGATTACAAGGTGGCGACCCCGCCCCCTATCTATTTATCTTGTTGCCAGGAGACGGACGCTGTGCTGCTGTATATAATTGGCCCGTCAGCGTCCGGGTTTGGCTGGTGTAGTCACTGTAAATAATAAGTTGTTCTTAACTGACTTGCCTAGTTAAAAAAAAAAAACCTGAATATTAATATTTAACCAAGTAGACTAGTTGAGAACAAGTTCTCATTTACGTTTTTAAATTTTAGTCATTTAGCAGAGGCTCTTATCCAGAGCGACTTACAGTAGTGAATGCATACATTTCATTTCATGCATTTTTTTTTTTTACATTTTTTTTTTGGTACTGGCCCCCGTGGGAATCGAACCCACAACCCTGGCATTGCACACACCATGCTGGCGTTGCAAACACCATGCTCTACCAACTGAGCCACAGGGAACCACAACTGCGACCTGGCCAAGATAAAGCAAAGCAGTGCGACTTAAACAACAACACAGAGTTACACATGGAATAAACAAACACGCAGTCAATAACACAATAGAAAAATCTATATAGAGTGTGTGCAAATGAGGTAAGGCAATAAATACGCCATAGTGGCGAGATAAATACAATTAAACACTGGAGTGATAGATGTGCAGAAGATGAGTGTGCAAGTAGAGATACTGGGGTGCAAAGGTTGGTTCTTAAAGTTGGAGAGGGAGATATGAGTCTCCAGCTTCAGTGATTTTTGCAGTTCGTTCCAGTCATTGGCAGCAGAGAACTGGAAGGAAAGGCAGCCAAAGGAGAGTTGGCTTTGGGGGTGACCAGTGAAATATACCTGCTGGAGCGCGTGCTAAGGGTGGGTGCTGCTATGGTGATCAGTGAGCTGAGATAAGGCGGGGCTTTACCTAGCAAAGACTTATAGATGACCTGGAGCAAGTGGGTTTGGCGACGAATATGAAGCAAGGGCCAGCCAACGAGAGCATACAGGTTGCAGTGGTGGGTAGTATATGGGGCTTTGGTGACAAAATGGATGGCACTGTGATAGACTGCATCCAATTTGCTGAGTAGAGTGTTGGAGGCTATTTTGTAAATGACATCGCCGAAGTCAAGGATCGGTAGGATAGTCAGTTTTACGAGGGTAAGTTTGGCAGCATGAGTGAAGGATGCTTTGTTGCGAAATAGGAAGCAGATTCTAGATTTAATTTTGGATTGGAGATGCTTAATGTGAGTCTGGAAGGAGAGTTTACAGTCTAACCAGACACCTAGGTATTTGAAGTTGTCCAGAGTAGTTATGGTGGGCAGGTGTGGCCAGCGATCGGTAAAGGTTAAAAATGCATATCCATTTTATATTTGTTTTCTTTCTTTCTGGTGTCACTGTGGCACTGCCAGTCTTGGTTGGGTGGGTTTGTAAGTATGCATTTCCTGGTAAGGTCTACACCGGTTGTATTCGGCGCATGTGACAAATACAATTTGATTTGATTTCAGCACTGTAGCACTGCCAGTCTTGGTTGGGTGGGTTCAGCGCTGTGGGTGGTGTGGTTGGAGGTTATGGGGGAAGGTGTGTGTGTGTGTGTGTGTGTGTGTGTTGTACATGATTGTGTCTGAGAAAGTTTGGCTGCATTCACCTGGCTTTGTGTCTCTGTATATATGTGTGTGTGTCCTGACTTGGCCCTGTGCCCAGCTTGAGCAGGTGTTAGTGCTGGTCTGGTGCATACTGGAATGTGTTTAGAAGGCCAATGGGTCAATGGGGACAGGGCCAGCACTGCAGGAGGCAACGCAGCTAACTGAGCTACTGTTCCTAGCTGGGGAAGTAAAGTTTTAGCCAAATAATGAAATGTTAATAGCTTTAATAATCCCATTTTATTAGAGTCTTGCAATTGTATTAGTCTTAAATCATGACTTAAAGCTTACGTTTTTCATTTTACAACCTGTACAACCTTCTCTTTGTCATGATTATCATATTTTGTCCTCAGATTTCTTTGTTCCTACTTTGTCATTTCACAGGCTTCATTCACTGAGATCGTGGCATAATGTATTCAGGAGACACTCCGATACGGAGAAGCTTTTTGAAGTTAGTCTAGAAGCCCATGGGATTGTCTGTCATGATGGGCCCTACTGCAGAATGTCACATCTATCCATTCATAGTGCAGGCTCCCGTCTCTGTCAGGGCTGGGTGACGATCAGGATAGACTGTGTTGTCAACCATCCACAAAGCAACTCTGTCTGCTACGATCCAGCAGAGCTGATTCAACCCAATGACACACGCATGCATGCATGCATATACAGACATGTGCGCGCGCACACACACACACACACACACACACACACACACACACACACACACACACACACACACACACACACTATGGCTACATCCACATCCGACGGACGCCCACTCTGTCATGGCAACAAAGCTTCTCAATCATTCTCTGTTGCCGCCATCTCCAGCTGCATGTATTGTCTACTATAGTCTTCCTCAGTATAGCACGTATGAACACCCTGCAGCCCAGCCTGCTGAATACAACACATGCATTATACATCACCGTCTGGAGCTACACTGTGTGTCTATGTGTGTCTGCGGAGTGAGAATGAGAGTGTGTGTGAGACTTTCTGATTGTATAGATGAGCTGATTGCTGCTGTAATTGGCCAGTGTTTTGTGTGCTGATGCTGAAGGGGGAGATGGGGTCTCCCTCCTAATGAGGGAGAACACGCGTGTGTGTGTGTGTGTTTCTTTCTCTGGGGGGATTTTAGCTGTAAAAAGGGGTGCATTAATTGGTCTCTGCCTTCAATCATCACACAGTCAACTGGAGCTACAGAGCACTAGATTGGGAATTGTGGGTGGGTGGGGTTTAGTTTATGGATGGAAATAATTACAGCAAATTATAATGTCATGGAGGGAGAATGTGAGAGGTTGGGAGAGAGGGAGAGAGGGAGAATGGCTTTTTCTGCCTTTGATAGGCCATGAAATGAATGAGCACATTGGATAGAATTACATTACTTCCTACCCTGTCAATAGAATTCAGCTCATCACAATTACTTCTAGATAGATGAGAAAATGACACTTTCAGAAATGTCTGAATAAGGGAGGCTACTTGTCTTGCTAACTCTAGACTAAGTTCTTGCTAGTTATTTATCATCCCATCTGATTACAGAGTACCGGTCTTGACTGCATCAAACCGAGAGAAGCTAGCTAACTAGGCTAATTGAGGCGAGCCATAACGACTTCTCACCATCCTACAGTTATCCTACACATAACCACTCCATTCAGATTATAGTGTAAATAGCAGCCTATCTGTTGGCTTTTGGTCGTTGTAGCCTTTCTCATTTCACTTTGAATTCTGCCATTTAATTCCATTTCACATTGATTTAGATATCTCCTAATCTACACAAGCAGGGCAGCATTGCAATTCTCTCCACTGGAAGTGCAATGATCAGAGCACATGCCTTTATTACTCACATCATGCAGTACTTGTTTTTCTAAGTGATTTCTAAGACATTCCCAGGTTTCCAGGCCTATCACATCTAAATAATAGATTTTGTGATGGTGAGTGCTATATTAAATTGATTTATTTGACTTTTTAAAAATGTATATGTTCCAAAGGCACACTAAACATGTTTATGTTAAGTAACGGTCAATTATTGTGAGCCCCAGGTCAGGCTGCTTTGACCACTGTCTGTCATTTCCCCAAATATCAAATATCGTACACACACAGAGTAGGAGACTTGGTTTCAACAACCAGCGCCAGGGCATTGGTTTTGGCTTGAGTTGGCTGGTCAGAGCTCAAATGGATGTAGGATTTCAATGTATTATCCCAAGTCTCTCTTTTGTACTCCTGAGTTATACATATATGCATCTCTGTTACACATTCCAGTGTAGTAGATTATCGTGATTGTATTTTATAATACCTGCGCAGCTCCCATTGTGTGCTGTACCGAGATAAAGCACAGGCTGTCCCGAGGAATGTTGTGGAACATCCACTGTCCTTATCTGCCCCCTTTGACCTCCCACCTCTGAACTTCAGTCGACCTCTCACACTGTGATGACAGCAGGGGAACACCGTGATGAATCTCATGTTTTTCCCTTCTTATCGCTCAAAGGTCATACTGTCTCTTATTATCCTCCCCCTTTCCTACTCTGTGTGTGTGTGTGTGTGTGTAAAGATGAGAAATTGCTATCTTTTTCATTGCTCATCCTTTCTTAAAGGCCATTTCTCTATCTCCACTAGCTCAGGATGCACTTCATTAAACAGTAGCAATCTTCCTCCTCAGCTGGCTGCTCTTTGTGGTAGCAGGTTCCAACACACACACACACACACACACACACACTTTTACGGTTATTGTTTTACAGGCCTTGTGATGTAATGGTCTCCCAGGCAAAATCGCCTAGTTTTATGGACCATAGTGAGATCTGATGAGCACTGCCCAACCCTGGATCCGAGAGGTTGATGAACTGCCTGACATTAAAGAGACGGACAGCTATAGACTGCCAACCACTTACAGTATAATAGCCAGTAAGATCACTTTCAGTGACTCCATGTGACATAAAGGTATAGTGGAAAACAAGGTAGCACAACAACAAGAAAAACACTGGTGAATAGGTGTGACTCAATCTGCACTGTGTCCTTTGTGTCTGAGAGAGTGGAAGGACAAAGGGGAGCGTGAGAGAAAGAACAAGAAGCAGAGGGAGGGAATGAGGGGGGGGGAGATATGAGCGAGAGAATTCTCGAGCGATTGCTCGCCTGAGGTTGAGTATATCATGATAAGCTGTAGACCACACTACCTACCGAGAGAGTTCTCATCTGTATTCTTCATAGCGGTTTACATACCACCTCAGTCCGAGGTTGGCGCTAAGATAACATTGAATGAGCTGTATTCCGCCATAAGCAAACAAGAAAATGCTCACCCAGAGGCAGCGCTCCTAGTAGCTGGGGACTTTAATCCAGGGCAATTTAAATCAGTTTTACCAAATTTCTATCAGCATGTTAAATGTGCAACCAGAGGGAAAAGAACTCTGGACCACCTATACTCCACCCACAGAGATGCATACAAAGCTCTCCCTCGCCCTCCATTTGGCAACAATTCCACAATTCTATCCTCCTGATTCCTGCTTATAAGCAAAAATTAAAGCAAGAAGCACCAGTGACAAGATCCATAAAAAAGTGGTCAGATGAAGCAGATGCTAAGCTACAGGACGGTTTTGCTAGCTCAGACTGGAATATGTTCCGGGATTCTTCCGATGGCATTGAGGAGTTTACCACATCAGCCACAGACTTTATCAATAAGTGCATCGATGACGTCACCCCAACAGTGACTGTACATACATACCCAACCAGAAGCCATGGATTACAGGCAGCATCCGCACTGAGCTAAAGGGTAGAGCTGCCGCTTTCAAGGAGCGGGACTCTAACCTGGAAGTTTATAAGAAATCCCGCTATGCCCTCCGATGAACCATCAAACAGGCAAAGTGTCAATACAGGACTAAGATCGAGTCGCACTACACCGGCTCTGATGCTCGTCGGATGTGGCAGGGCTTGCAAACCATTACAGACTACAAAGGGAAGCACAGCCGAGAGCTGCCCAGTGACACGAGCCTACCAGATGAGTTAAACTACTTTTATGCTCGCTTCGAGGCAAATAACACTGAAACATGCATGAGAGCACCAGCTGTATCAGATGACTGTGTGATCACGCTCTCCGCAGCCGATGTGAGTAAGACCTTTAAACAGGTCAACATTCACAAGGTCGCAGGGCTAAACGGATTACCAGGATGTGTACTGTGAGCATGCGCTGACCAATTAGCAAGTGTCTTCACTGACATTTTCAACCTCTCCCTGAATGAGTGTGTAATACCAACATGTTTTAAGCAGACTACCATAGTGCCTGTACCCATATTCCAGTCTGAGCTTGCAAAACTGTACCCAAGGTAACCTGCCTAAATGACTACCAACCTGTAGCACTCATGTCTGTAGCCATGAAATGCTTTGTGCATCAAATGCATCAACACCATCATCCCAGAAACCCTAGTCCCACTCCAATTTGCATACCTCCCAAACAGATTCACAGACGATGCAATCTCTATTGCACTCCACACTGCCCTTTCCCACCTGGACAAAAGGAACACACATGTGAGAATGCTATTCATTGACTACAGCTCAGTGATCAACACCATAGTGCCCTCAAAGCTCATCAATAATCTAAGTACCCTGGGACTAAACACCTCCCTCTGCAACTGGATCCTGGACTTCCTGACGGGCCGCCCCCTAATGGTAAGGGTAGTTAACAACACATCCGCCACACTGATCCTCAACACGGGCCCCTCAGGGGTGTGTGCGCTCAGCCCCTTCCTGTACTCCTTGTTCACTCATGACTGCACTGCCAGGCACAACTCCAACACCACCATTCAATTTGCTGATGACACAACAGTGGTAGGCCTGATCACCGACAACATCGAGCCAGCCTATAGGGAGGAGGTCAGAGACCTGACCATGTGGTGCCAGGACAACAACCTCTCCCTCAAAGTGATCAAGACAAAGGAGATGATTGTAGACTACAGGAAAAAGAGGAACAAGCATGCCTCCATTCTCATCGACAGGGCTGCAGTGGAGCAGGTTGAGAGCTTCAAGTTCCTTGGTGTCCACATCACCAACAAACGAACATGGTCCAAGCACACCAAAACAGTCGTGAAGCGGGCACGACAAAACCTATTCCCCCTCAGGAGACTGAAAAGATTTTTCATTGGTCCTCAGATCAAAAGGTTCTACAGCTGCACCATCGAGAGAATCCCGATTGGTTGCATCACTGCCTGGTATGGCAACTGTTCGGCCTCCGACCGCAAGGCACTACAGAGGAAAGTGCGAACGGCCCAGTGCATCACTGGAGCTAAGCTTCCTGCCATCTAAGACCTCTATACCAGGCGGTGTCAGGGGATGGCCCTAAAAATTGTCAAAGACTCCAGCCACCCTTGAGCGCCAAGTCTAGGTCCAAGACGCATCTAAACAGCTTCTACCCCCAAGCCATAAGACCCCTGAACATTGTCAAATGGCTACCCAGACTATTTGCATTGCCCCCCCCCCCTCCTCTCCACACCACTCTCTGTTGTCATCAATGCATAGCCACTTTAACTTTACCTACATGTACATACTACCTCAACTAACCGGAGCCCCCGCACATTGACTCTGTACCAACACCCCCATGTATATAGTTATTTTTTTACTGCTGCTCTTTCATTACTTGTTACTTTTATCTCTCATTCTTATCCGTATTTTTTGTAAAGGCACTGTTTATTGGCTCGTAAGTAAGCATTTCACTGGAAGGTCTACACCTGTTGTATTCGATGCATGTGACTAATAAAATTTGATTTGCTGAGAGGGGGGGGATATGAGAGAGATCTCTCATACCTCCCCTCTCTCTCATATTTCAATGGGGGGAATATGACAGGGGGAATGTGAGGGAGGGAATATGAGAGTGGGAGAGGGGGGAAATGAGGGACTATGAGAGAGAGGAATGGGGGAATGAGAGAGAGGAATGGGGGAATGAGAGAGAGGAATGGGGGAATAGGAGGGAAAGAGTGAGAGGGGGGGAATATAAGGGAGAGTGAATGGGGGAAATATGAGGAGGAGGAGGGGGAATTGAGAGAGAATGGGGGGGATATGGGAGAGGGAGCTCAAAGTGTATTGGTAGCATACACAGTTTTGCAGATGTTATCGTGGGTGCAGCGAAATGCTTATGTCTCTACCTCCAACAGTGCAGCAATATCTAGCGATACAGTAACTATACACACAAAATTTTACATTGTTTTTAATAGAAACTTCTGTTTTGGAACGAGCAGACAGTTTGGTGTGCTGGGATGGTTTTCCTCAGAGGTAATATAGTCTTGTTGTTCTACCGTCTATCTAGACTGCTGCTCTTCACTTTAAATGGGATTGCTCTGGTGGGGCTAACTGCTTTCCCTATTCTAGGGGTTCACAAGGCAACCAAACACTCTGTCTGGACTATGGGAGAGCGGTGGTCTCCTGCCTCTGACTCTAAAGAGGAAAATGAAAAGAGGGAATTAAACTATGAAAACATGTAGTTGATGTGAAATGAAATAAGTGTAGCTGCTATTTGAAATAAGATAAGCTCTTTGTTCCCAGGAGTAAGTGTACGTGCGAGTAATGGCATGTTGCGTGTGATTATGGGATTTTTTTTGCGTCATTGCTTCTGAGGCTTTCTCCTCAGTTTATTCATTTGTGATTGTGTATCTATTGTTAATGTAGTGGATGAATGAGCTGTTATCTGGTCTTTGAGTCCGTATTAATCTGCGTGCTGTGTCTAATCCTGTTAGCTGTGGTCACGGTTCCACTTCTCACATGAAGCAACAGGACACACACAAACACAAACTGTATCTGCCAGCGTGTTCGTGCATATGTGTGTGCTAGGGCTGTCCCGACTAAAAGAAATCTTGGTCTACTGAAAGTCGTCTGTTCTTTTGACCAATCGATTGGTTGACATTTTTTAAACATGTATTTTTCCATATATATAGACAACCTATGTGTTTTTGATAAAATCAACTATATGCATTGAGCTTGTTTGATGAAATAAGACAAATGCCTCGAGGGTGCCAGAGATCTAGATAGCCAGAAGAAAAAAAATCAACCTGACCCAACTATTCTTCTCCTGCTCCTGCCGTTACTCTCCGGAAGTTGCTGGTAATAGGCTACACAAGGAGTCGGCAAGATTTCTCATGTGGAATGACCATTTATCTTACCATTTCTACCGATCTGCATGCCAGTTATGGCTTTCATATGCACATTTTCATGAAACGGTTTCATTTTAATTTATAATAACGTCTTCGTACCTCAATCATTGTCATGTGGTTAATCAAAATTCTATCCAAATCTAAATGAAAATGATACAAACCTAAATAAAAAGTAACTTATTGCCATGGCCAACTATGTAAAAAATAGTCGAACTAAAGCCAACAAATAAAAACATTGCAGCCTGCAGGTAGAAAATATCCTCATTAAAAATAAATATCCTAGAAATCGGATTGGCTACATGTGGCCTGCCTGCAACGAACTTGAAACATTGTATCGACTATTAACTTGGGTTCAACCTGTAGGCTATTTGCGCAAGTGATAAGAAGCAGTGGTTGACTTGGGCAGGAGCTCCCCTGAGCTGAGTACCGGCACCTCTAATGTTCTACTGCTTGAGCTCCTGTTCCTCCTATGGAATATTAGTTACAAGTATTGTCCAGCTTCTGCACCTAAATATAAACAGTACCAGCAATCAAAATGAGCACTGGAACCTATTTCAGTCCAAGACAAGCGCTGGTGAGAGGTAATAAGGTAGGCTTAATTTAGGACGTTTCCATTGGATCAGAGCATGACATGTTTCCCTTCCACACTGAGTGGTTATCAAAAGAGGGAGAGTTGGGAAGATTTTTCAAATACATTGAGGAACTATTGTCATTCTCAATGGATGTAAAAACATTACTTTGAGAAGTTCCACAGCTCATTAGTGGTGGTGCGTTAAGCCAATCAGAAAAAAACGATCAGATCCTGAAATGGGAACATTTCTATTCTTACATTTGCACGCAGGCCAGGTAGCCTATAGTCCTACTTCTATGCGTGCGCATCCTTACTCAACATTGACAGGAGCGCTCCAAACAAAAGACAATGACTAAAGACTAAAGCCATCCCAGTCTCGTGTGGCTCAGTTGGTAGAGCATGGTGTTTGCAATGCCAGGGTTGTGGGTTCGATTCCCACAGGGGACCAGTACGGAGAAAATAATGTATGAAATGTATGCATTCACTACTGTAAGTCGCTCTGGATAAGAGCGTCTGCTAAATGACAAAAAAATTAAAAATAAAAAAAAATGTAAATTGTCAACTCGTAAATGGAATGAAATAAACAAAGTGTAGCATAGGTTGTGGACTCTGCAAATAATGTGTCCACTCCGACAATGAGAACGGGAAGACTGGAACAATAATATTGAATGCATTAAAATAAATGATCATAACCAAAGTAACAAACATTGTAGATTTGAAATGGTATGTAATTTAATTACTGGTGATGTGTAATGGGGAAGTAATATACGCAAACAATTCACACAATGAAGTTATGAAACAATGAATGTGCACAAATTGGCAGGAGAGTGCATTCTGGAGAGAGAAGTGCATTGTGCATCTGGTCGCATGGTCATTCCAGACGTCTGCATTGGCCGTGCAGCATTTACGGTGATATGGCCTCTGCAGAAGTCAGGGCATTCATACTTCTTGCGCTTCACAGAGCAGTGCAGAGATGTTGTGAAGGAAGTGAGTTTGTGTTTATACAGGATGTACCACCCCCTCCAACCGTCAACAAATTATGTCAATGCGGAGCTCTACGTATTGTTACACCATTTGGGAGGCGGACGGCGATGAGCTCCATTTGGCTTCTGGAGGCTCCGCATTTACGTTGGAGCCTCCTTCCACATTTTAGGATCAAACATAAGTTGTCTTTTTCCAGGCCTCCGCAATGGATTAGTTCACTGAGATGGGCGCATATATTTATTTAGTTGTTACTGCTCGACTAAAACAATCTCGGTCGAACAACAGCCTAACGACAAAACAATCGACAAGTCAACTAATTGGGATCAGCCCTAGTGTGTGCTATGTTGCTTTATAGCGACGCATCATCCATGATTGTGTGAGGAGTTAGCCAAAGCGTGGTCCATACTCTCCAATTGGTGGAAACACTCCTCTGCAGAGAGAATTAATATAGTATTAAACCCTCATTACATCCAGGCCACCACCACTCAATTACAATGGCTGATGGCTGTTGATATATACTGTAGTGTTCCTTTTGTGCTTAAAGCTGATGTTGTATTGGTGCTTTACAGGATATTGTAGTCAGATCATTCAGTCCTACTATTGGAATGAGTTGGTCCAGTATATTGTATTAGTGTTTATGGCACCAATAATGAGAGGTGTCATTTCAGACCAGTGTGTATTGATTTAGCCTTGGTTTTCATTGAGCCTGGTCTCCCAGTAGAATTCCATTAGGACCCCGCAACCCATTCCAGCCCAATGGGTAATCAGCTTAATACTGCTGCACATTGATCCTCATGCAATTTCTAATCATTACAATCACTCATGACTAGCTTTGTATTTGGGACAACAGATCAATTTTGTATGTGTGCACGTTTCTGCAAGTGTGTATGCATGTGAGGGTGGATCTCTGTGTGTACGTTTCTGTGAGTGTGGATCTGTGTGTACAGTGCCTTGAAAAAGTATTCACCCCCTTTGCTATGAATCCCCTAAATAAGATCTGGTGCAACCAATTACCTTCAGAAGTCACATAATTAGTTAGATTGCACACAGGTGGACTTTAAGTGTCACATGATCTCAGTGCATATATACACCTGTTCTGAAAGGCACCCGAGTCTGCAACACCACTAAGCAAGGGGCACCGCCAAGCAAGCGGCACCATGAAGACCAAGGAGCTCTCTAAACAGGTTAGGGACAAAGTTGTGGAGAAGTACAGATCAGGGTTGGGTTACAAAAAAATATCTGAAACTTTGAACATCCCACGGAGCACCATTAATTCCATTATTAAAAAATTGAAAGAATTTGGCACCACAACATACCTGCCAAGAGAGGGCCGCCCACCAAAACTCATGGACCAGGCAAGAAGGGCATTAATCAGAAAGGCAACAAAGAGATCAAAGATAACCCTGAAGGAGTTGCAAAGCTCCACAGCGGAGATTGGAGTATCTGTCCATAGGACTACTTTAAGTCGTACACTCCAGAGAGCTGGGCTTCACGGAAGAGTGGCCAGAAAAAAGCCATTGCTTAAAGAAAAAAAATAAGCAAACATGTTTGGTGTTCGCCAAAAGGCATGTGGGAGACTCCCCAAACATATGCAAGAAGGTACATTTACATTACATTTAAGTCATTTAGCAGACGCTCTTATCCAGAGCGACTTACAAATTGGTGCATTCACCTTATGATATCCAGGTACTCTGGCCAGATGAGACTAAAATTGAGCTTTTTGGCCATCCAAGGAAAACGCTATGTGTGGCGCAAACCCAAATCCTCTCATCACCCCGAGAACACAATCCCCACAGTGAAGCATGGTGGTGGCAGCATCATGCTGTGGGGATGTTTTTCATCGGCAGGGACTGGGAAACTGGTCAGAATTGAAGGAATGATGGATGGCGCTAAATGCAGGGAAATTCTTGAGTGAAACCTGTTTCAGTTTTCCAGAGATTTGAGACTGGGACAGAGGTTTACCTTCCAGCAGGACAATGACCCTAAGCATACTGCTAAAGCAACACTTGAGTGGTTTAAGGGGAAACATTTAAATGTCTTGGAATGGCCTTGTCAAAGCCCAGACCTCAATCCAATTGAGAATCTGTGGTATGACTTAAAGATTGCTTTACACCAGCAGAACCCATCCAACTTGAAGGAGCTGGAGCAGTTTTGCCTTGAAGAATGCGCAAAAATCCCAGTGGCTAGATGTGCCAAGCTTATAGAGACATACCCCAAAAGACTTGCAGCTGTAATTGCTGCAAAATGTGGCTCTACAAAGTATTGACTTTGAGGGGTGAATAGTTATGCACACTCAAGTTTTCAGTTTTTTATCTTATTTCTTGTTTATTTCACAAGAAAAAATGTTTTACATCTTGAAAGTGGTAGGCATGTTGTGTAAATCTTATAATACAAACCCCCCAAAAATACATTTTAATTCCAGGTTGTAAGGCAACGAACTAGGAAAAATGCCAAGGGGGGTGAATACTTTCGCAAGCCATTGTATGTGTGTTTACATTTCTGTGAGTGTAGATCTGTGTGTGTGAGTGTACGCTACCGTTCAAAAGTTTGGGGACTCCGGGATGTTGGCCTTCTCGGCAGAGTTCCTCTGTCCAGTGTCTGTGTTCTTTTGCCCATCTTAATCTTTTCTTTTTATTGGCCAGTCTGAGATATGGCTTTTTCTTTGCAACTCTGCCTTTATTTTTTTTATAGATATTTTCTTAAAAATGCATCGTTGGTTAAGGGCTTGTAAGTAAGCATTTCATTGTAAGGTCTACACCTGTTGCATTCGGCACATGTGACAAATAGAATTTGATGCTCCAGATACTCAACTAGTCTAAAGAAGGCCAGGTTTATTGCTGCTTTAATCAGCACAGCAGTTTTCAGCTGTGCTAACATAATTGCAAAAGGGTGTTCTAGTGATCAATTAGCCTTTTTTAAAATGATACACTTAGCTAACACAACGTGCCATTGGAACACAGGCGTGATGGTTGCTGATAATGTGCCTCTATGTAGATATTCCATAAAAGATCAGCCGTTTCCAGCTACAATAGTTATTTACAACGTCTACACTGTATTTCTGATCAATTTGATGTTATTTCAATGAACATTATTATTTATTTTTTTTAAAACAAGGACATTTCTAAGTGACCCCAAACTTTTGAGCGGTAGTGTATATGTGTGTACGTTTCTGTGAATGTGGATCTCGGTGTGTGTGTGTGTGTGTGTGTGTGTGTGTGTGTGTGTGTGTGTGCGCGCGCGCGCGTATACGTTTATGCAGGTCTGGAGTGTGGATCTCTGTGTGTACATTACTGTGAGTGTGGATCTCTGTGTGTGTGGATCTCTGTGTGTGTGTACATTACGGTGACTGTGGATCTCTGTGTGTGTGTACATTACTGTGAGTGTGGATCTCTGTGTGTACATTACTGTGAGTGGATCTCTCTCTGTGTGTGTGTGTGTGTGTGTGTGTGTGTGTGTGTGTGTGTGTGTGTGTGTGTGTGTGTGTGTGTGTGTGTGTGTGTGTGTGTGTTTCTGTGAGTGTGCATGCATGAGCCCTGCACCAGGTAATACCAGATAGTGTGGTGCTGGCAAGATGAATTGCCGTGAGAACAGGGAGATAAGAGTACCTCCACTGGTCTACACACTGCATCTGTAATGGAGAGACTGTCCTGGACAGAGAGAGAGATGGAGTGATATAGATTGCGAGATAAGGCAGGGGTTGGCATTGGGCCTCACGTGTTCCACAGGACGTTGTGCAGACAGCTGTGTGTGTGTTTCTTACAGTGTGTTTGTGTGCCCATGAGGACTCTTATCTTCTCTTACCCCAGTTCATCAGGGTCATTCAATATAAACCATCTTCCAGTTCAGTTACAGCAGACATATCAGAGCAACAGATTTGAAGCTGTTTACAAAGCAGATTCATGACAGTTTATTCTGTAAATAGAGACTGGGATAAATAATATGTCCGCAGCAGAGAAGGACAAGGACATAGAGGGGGAGAGGGAGGGAGAGATTGCAGCCTACAAATAGGATGAGTGCTATGGCATTATATAACATAGATATAGAGGTGTTGGGTTGGCGTGTGCCTGCCTGTATGCGTACGTGCTGTAGTGTGTGTGTGTGTGTGTTGTTGATCTCCATGTGAGTGTTGCAGAGGCAGGGTTGGAGTAATGATAGTGACTGTTGACAGAGCCCTATGCTGCTGTATGGTTCAGAAAGTGCTAACCTCATTGTCTACCCCCCCCCAACCCGGCCAGTGGATGCATTATGCTGCTGTATTGCTGTGCTATAATAGTCTGGCAGAGAGCGAGACGCTGTGTCATACTCACCATAATGACCCTTCAGTCTCCTCTGCTTGTGTGTTTGTGGGGCTCGGTTTTCAGGGCAGATCCCTTAAGTGAGAGACCACACACACACACACACACACACACACACACACACACACACACACACACACACACTGGTGGCTCTGCTCTGATCATTCACCTGGTTAGACATGAGACAGTCAGAGTTCTGTGGCTTAGTCAGTCAGTCGTCTGGGAGCGGTTTAATGACTAAGCTAGGGCCTTTAATCGACAAACCAATGACTCGGCTTGGAACAGGAGAGTCTGGGCTGTGCAGTGTGCATGCATGATTTAGGCATGTTTGTGTGAGCGAATGTTTGATAGTGTGAGATTCAAGATGATGTTGTTTCTGGCGTTTGAGTGTATACACACTGAGTATACCAAACAGGAACACCTACCTAATATTGAGTTGGTCCCCCCCCCTTTGCCCTCAGAACAGCCTCAATTCGTCAGGGCATGGACTCTACAAGGTTCCTGAAATTGTTCCACAGGGATGCTGGCCCTGCTGACTCCAATCCTTCCCACAGTTGTGTCAAGTTGATTGGATGTCCTTAAGGTGGTGGACCATGAAAAAATTTGAAAAATCCAGCAGCGTTGCAGTTCTTGACACAAAACCGATGCGCCTGGCACCTACTACCGTACCCCGTTCAAAGGCACTTAAATATTTTGTCTGGCCCATTCACCCTCTGAATGCCACACATACACAATCCATGTCTCAATTGTATCGAGGCTTAAAAATCCTTCTTTAACCTGTCTCCTCCCCTTCATCTACGCTGATGGAAGTGGATTTAACAAGTGACATCAATAAGGGATCATAGCTTTCACCTGGTCAGTCTGTCATGGATTGTTCCTAATGTTTTGTACACTCAGTGTATCACTGGAATTTATTCAGGAAATATACAGGAAACAGAATTTATCGTGGTGTTTGGTTGAAGCTGTGAGTGCTGCTACGCAGCAGGCATTGGGCTGATGGATACTAAAGGTGTTTGCTGGTCTGGGGTTTGTGCAGGCTGCTTCTGCTTTGATGATGCCAGGGAATGTCAACCTAATGACACGGTCCAGCCTGCTGCTCACTAACTAACCATAAGCCTCTGCGCCATCATATGTCACAGTCACTGAAACATGCTAATGCATTTTCTCTCTGTCCCCACTACTCACCTGCCTCTCCAGCTTGTCTCTTGTCCTTCACTACCACTGATACATATAAGATCTGGATAGATTGATCATGTATTGTTTAAACCTATCAAATGTAGTCTGATCAGTGGTGGTGAAAGAAAGGAAGCTGTTTGAGACTATTGGGACTTGCCATGTTTTTTGCCACGATGCCATGTTCTGTTTTGATGTGTCCGACTACGTTTCATGTTCATGCTCGTCTCATTCATCATGCTTTTAATCATTGATTCATTTAGCTTTTGTGTGCTTTTTTTGCGTTTGGTTTGACATGGGTTGTTTTTTGTTTGTTTCCTCTGTCCCTTTTTTGCATGTGCCTCCACCATAGCTTTGTACCAATGGCTAGAGGCTGACCGCCAAGGCAGAGACCCCGATACAGCAGCCGCAGGTAAACTCCACCAACTGAATCCCGTCTAGAGGGGTACAAGATACTAACTTGTATAGTGTCTCCTCTCTTCCTTCATCTCTCTCTCCTCCTTTTTAAGACCCTTCCTTACTGAAACGTAGACCTCCACCCCACCACTCTATTTAATTGGGTCCATCATATCTTCCTTGCCTCCATTGTCCAGTTTCTTTCTCCCTTTCACCCCCCCCCCCCTTCTCTCGTATCTATCTTTCCATGTCCCTCTCTCTTTCTTCCGGTCGACCCTTCCCCAGTCGTTGTATGTGGGTCAGGTTCTCAGAGCTTGTTGTTCCCAATCAGTCACTCTCCTCTGAAGCAGGCTGTTTTGTAACTTCATCCTCCTTCTCTTTCTCTAATGAAAGTGTTTTATCAGGCTATTTCTCTCTTCTTCACTCACTGTTTTTGATAGTTGAGGTTTGGCTTTCTTCTCTCTCTCGCGCTCTCTCTCTTTCTTTTTCTTGTTTCACATGTGTCCTGGTTTAACTTTGAGAGACAGAGGGAGGGAGAGAATGAGTAAGAGAGAGTCATTACAGAGGGAAGAGGCTTATGCTCGCTCTGTCCTGTCCACTCCTGTTTGCCTCAGCTAAGGGCCTTAAGAGAGTTTAGGCATCCTTCACTTGCCAGCTCAGATCACTGCACCTCCACACAGGCACTGAAACCAAGAGCTAACCCACTGGCACTGCAACCCACAAGGCACCTAGGCAAGAGATGGTAGGATTGTGTGTCTGTGTGTTTGGAGACAGAGCAATAGAGATACAGAGACAATATGAGGGCAGAGTGCTTAACAGCAGCTGAACGTCTTGGCATTGTGTTTACATGCTAAAGACATGGCATCTGTTTAGCACTGGAAATCTGGAGTCTAGTGTTGGAAATTGGAAACACACACACACACACACACACACACACACACACACACACACACACACACACACACACAGAGACAGACATCCCTCTAGAAGACAGAGGTTATCCAGCTGTGACCTTTGTTTTTTCTCTAGTCTCTACATGACAGAGTGGTAGAGTTCACCAACGCTGCCAAAATGTTAACTTCCATTTGCATTATTCATCTCTTCACACACACACACACACACACACACACACACACACACACACACACACACACACACACACAATAACACTAATGCCTAAAGCGTTAACCAAATCCCTAGCTCACGTCAGCCACGAATATCCATCAAAGCAGTGCAGGTTAAGGCTTGTCTAACATCTCTACTCTTCCATCTCCTTCCATTAACCTCGCTGTGTGTCCCCATCTCGCCCCATTGCTCCCCCACACTCTCCAGTTTTCCAGCTTTCTCCCCTGCTGCTGTCTGGCTCCCTGCCACTGGTTCTTTCTGCTCCCCCTTGCTTGTGTTTGACCTCTCAGACTGCTGCTGCTGGTTTGTGCCTTGCAATCATCCTCACAACATCTCACCCTTGGACTGTGCGTGCAACCTCATCCTAACGCTCTTTCGATCTAAAGAGGTTTGATTTCCTACCATTTCCAGCCCTCGCACTCCGGTGACGAACTGTTTGTGTGTGTATATAATTTCGTTGTTTACTAGTATAGGAGGAGATTGCCATGGTAACTGTCCATGAGATTGTCCCACTACTACAGCAAACTAAATCAACAACGTGTACATCTTGTGTTGGAAACACTGTAACCTTCGAACCGTTCTTACTGATGGTGATAGACTATTCATCTTAAAACACACTACATTGATCTGAGAAAATTGCATTTGCCATGAAACGATCATTGTGTCACGTTACGAACAATCACTCTGCCCCTCCCTCCGTTCTCCTCATCCTTCCACGACCCTCTGACCTCACTCGCATCATCAAAAGGGGCGGAAACGGTCATCATGATCGATACGACCCCAGCCCATCTAACGGTTCTATTCACTTATCTAAAATCAATGGGTGTTAGTCTCCCTGTTGTTGCTGTAGTATTGGAGACCTGGTTACCCACAGTTAAATAACTAGTGTGCCTGGATTAGCACTAAGATTTAATGGCCCACTCTGAGACTTCTTAGTATACAGAGTTAATATCTCCATTGGAAGTGACAGTCAATAGTTGGACAGTCATGATCATGGCTTGTTAGTTTTGGTATTGAACTCCAACAAAGAGACAATGTCTGTAGTAACTAGGTCATGTGATTCCATGCTAGGAAGCTACAGATAAGGCACACAGTAGTAGGGTTGCATATTCAGAGGTGGAAACTCTCCGTGGGAATTAACGGGAATATATATATCATATGGAGACAGAAACATAAACCTTTTACCTTATCATAATTAGACAATTGCAAATGATTAAATCCTTCCAATAGAAAAAAACTAAAAAAAACAATTTAGTTACAAATTGAACTTTAATTAAATGAGTTGACTCTTCACATGGGATTATTTCACTGAACATCAAAAGAAAGAATATTGAATGAT
Organism: Salmo trutta; assembly: GCF_901001165.1. Lineage (NCBI taxonomy): Eukaryota > Metazoa > Chordata > Actinopteri > Salmoniformes > Salmonidae > Salmo > Salmo trutta. The sequence continues at coordinate 16,182,960 of NC_042996.1, read as the reverse complement.
CCCCAATGATCCATCGCATCTCCCAAAAACGTTTTCAACATACACTGCGTGCACAATTATTAGGCAAGTGAGTATTCTGATCTTATCATTGTTTCTATTCACATTTTCCAACTCCAAACCATATAAACTTGAATGCTTATTGGATTTGATCATTTTCAGGTGATATGTATTTGTGTAATGAGGGAGGGTGTGGCGAAAGTGAATAACACCTTATATAAAGGTGTGCATAATTATTAGGCAGCCTCATTGCCTCATGTAAAATGGGCCAAAAAAGAAATTTAACTAACACTGAAAAGCCAAAAATGTAAAATGCCTTTCAGACAGATGCGACACTCTTTAAATAGCTAAACTATTGAGGTGTGACCACCGGACATTCAAACATTTTGTTGCGTATAGTCAACTGGTGGCGCAACAAACGCATGGGGAAGAAAAGGCGCAAATTAACTGCAAAAGACTTGAGAAGAATTAAACGTCAAACTACCAGGAAGCCATTATCCTCCAGTGCCACCGTATTCCAGAACTGCAACCTACCTGGAGTGTTCAGAAGTACAAGGTGTCAAGTGCTCAGAGACATGGCCAAGGTCAAGAAGACTGAAACAAGACCACCACTGAATAAGATTCACAAGTTGAAGCGTCAAGATTGGGCAAAGAAATACCTGAAGCCAGATTTTTCAAAGGTTTTATGGACAGATGAAATGAAAGTGACTCTTGATGGACCAAATGGATGAGCCCATGGCTGGATCAGTAATGGACACAGGGCACCAACTTGAGTCAGGTGCCAGCAAGGTGAAGGAGGTGTACTGGTATGGGCTACTATCATTGAGGATGAGGTAGTTGGACCTTTTCGGGTTGAAGATGGACTGAAACTCAACTTCCAAACCTACTGCCAGTTTCAGGAAGATTCTTTCGTCAAACAGTGGTACAGGAAGAAGTCCTCAGCATTCTAGAAGGCCATGATCTTTATGCAGGACAATGCTCCATCACATACATCCAAGTACTCCACTGCTTGGCTAGCCAGCAAGGGCCTCAAAGATGCCTGAATAATGACCTGGACCCCATCCTCACATTACTTAAATCCTATTGAGAACTTGTGGGCCCTTCGCAAACGTGAGATTTACAGTGATGTAAGACAATACACCTTTTTGAACAGCATTTGGGAGGCTGTGGTTGCTTCTTCAGTGAAAATTGATTGTGAACAGATCAAGAAACTGACAAACTCCATGGATGGAAGGCTCATGGCAGTTATTGAAAATAAGGGGGGCTATATTGGTCACTGTTGCTGGGCAGCTTCAATGTGGTGCTCTTATTCTTCTCACTTTGCTTGGTGAGGTAGATTGCTGCTATGACTTCATGACCCTTCACATACCTAACCATTTCCTTGGCTCTCTTGTAGAGTGTATCCATTGTTTTCAGTGCCATGATGTCCTTGAGGAGCAGATTCAATTCATTAGCAGCACAGCCAATAGGTGTGATGTGAGGGCAGGATTCCACTTTAGACCAAGTAGCCTTCATGTTCACAGCATTGTCTGTCATCAGTGCAAATACCTTCTGTGGTCCAAGGTCATTTATGACTGTCTTCAGCTCATCTGCAATGTAGAGACCAGTGTGTCTGTTGTCCTTTGTGTCTGTGCTCTTGTATAATAAGTGGTTGAGGGGTGGAGATGATGTAGTTAATTATTCCTTGCCCACGAACATTCAACCACCTTTCAGAGATGATTCCAATACAGTCTGCTTTCTCTATGATTTGCTTGACCTTTACCTGAACTCTGCAAATGAGTAGATAAAGCATGTCTGATTGGAGGGGTGTATGCTGGGCGAAGAACATTCAGAAATATCTTCCAATACACATTGCCTGTGAGCATCAGAGGTGAACCAGTTGCTTACACAGCTCGAGACAGACATCCGTCAGCATTTCTCTGACTAGGTTCCTCCATTGAGTCAAAAAACCTTCTGATTCTAGGAGGACCATGAGCTGTTGCTATCGATAAGGTGTCTGATTTCATAATTTTCACCTTGAATAGAAGTAGAGGGACTTTTGTCAGAGGTTGCTTGTTGTGAGCGCTGAGGGAACTTTATGCACTTGGCCAGATGATTCTGCATCTTTGTTGCATTCTGCACATATGATTTTGCACAGTATTTGCAAATGTACACTACTTTTCCTTCTACATTAGCTGCAGTGAAATGTCTCCACAAATCAGATAGTGCCCTTGACATTTCACTGTAAAAATGTTTTTTAAATGAGTAAAAAAAATCTAATACAATTCCATGTACAAATAAATAGTTAAGCACTTAGATTAAATAATTCATTTGTAAGATACAGTTGAAGTTGGAATTTTACTTACATTTAGGTTGGAGTCATTAAAACGTGTTTCTTAACCACTCCAGATATTTCTTGTTAACAAACTATAGTTTTGAAAAGTCAGTGAGGACATGTACTTTGTGCATGACACAGGTCATTTTGGGTGGGTCTGAAGTTTATATACACTAAGTTGAATGTGCCTTTGAACAGCTTGGAAAATTCCAGAAAATTATGTCATAGGCTTATTTACATAATTTGAGTCAATTGGAGTACCTGTGGATGTATTTCAAGGCCTACCTTCAAACTCCGTCCCTCTTTGCTCGACATCATGGGAAAATCAAAAGAAATCAGCCAAGACCTCAGCAAAAAAATCTGGTTCATCCTTGGGAGCAATTTCCAAACACCTAAAGGTACCACATTCATCCGTACAAACAATAGTACGCAAGTATAAACACCATGGGACCACGCAGCCATCATACCGCTCAGGAAGGAGACGCGTTCTGTCTCCTAGAGATGAATGTACTTTGGTGCGAAAAGTGCAAATAAATCCCAGAACAACAGCAAAGGACCTTGTGAAGATGCTGGAGGAAACCGGTACAAAAGTATCTATATCCACAGTAAAACGAGTCATATATCGACATAACTTTAAAGACCACTCAGCAAGGAAGAAGCCACTGCTCCAAAACCACCATAAAAAAGCCAGACTACGGTTTGCAACTGCACATGGGGACAAAGATCGTACTTTTGGAGAAATGTCCTCTGGTCTGATGAAACAAAAATAGAACTGTTTGGCCATAATGACCATAGTTATGTTTGGAGGGAAAAGGGGGATGCATGCAAGCCGAAGAACATCATCCCAACTGTGAAGCACACCGGGAGGCAGCATCATGTTGTGGGGGCCTCTTTGCTGCAGGAGGGACTGGTGCACATCCCAAAATAGATGGCATCATGAGGGAGGAAGAATATGTGGATATATTGAAGCAACATCTCAAGACATCAGTCAGGAAGTTAAAGCTTGGTCACAAATGGGTCTTCCAAATGGACAATGACCCCAAGCATACTTCCAAAGTTGAGGCAAAATGGCTTAAGGACAACAAAGTCAAGGTATTGGAGTGGCCATCACAAAGCCCTGACCTCAATCCCATAGATGTGGGGGCAGACCTGAAAAAGTGTGTGCGAGCAAGGAGGCCTACAAATCTGACTCGGTTACCCCAGCTCTGTCAGGAGGAATGGGCCAAAGTTCTCCCAACTTATTGTAGGAAGCTTGTGGAAGGCTACCTGTAACGTTTGACCCAAGTTAAACAATTTAAAGGCAATGTTTCCAAATACTAATTGAGTGTATGTAAACTTCTTACCCATTGGGAATGTGATGAAGGAAATAAAAGCTGAAATAAATAAATAAATAAATGGCTCTACTATTATTCTGACATTTCACATTCTTAAAATAAAGTGGTGATCCTAACTGACCTAACACAGGGAATTTTTACTCTGATTAAATGTCATGTATTGTGAAAAACTGAGTTTAAATGTATTTGGCTAAGGTGTATGTAAACTTCCGACTTCAACTGTACATGTTTTAAAATGAAACATGTATGGAAACAGGTGAATTAACACTCCTCGGGTAGCACGCTCAAGCAAGCTAAAATCCACATGGTAGCAAAAACTAGCTAGCAGAAATTGTTAACAAGTTAGATATGATTTAAACGCACTTTGCTGTAGGCTATTTACTAATTAACAAAATAATATATGTCATATAAAATATATTCACCCCACCCAGTATTGTAATCAAAACTTACCAGAAAGCATGTAGTCCTTGACTCAGACAGTGTAGTAGTGTGGACTCAATAGCATCTCATTAGTGTGCCAGATCTTGAGAATCAGCTGTACATGTGATGGAAGAGTGCACTGCACATGTGATGGTAGAACGCACTGTGCATGCAGAGGGTTGCAATTCCATTGAATTGGGGATAGTTTAACCAAAATATGCCACAAGACCTAGAATTGCCTTGTGTATCCCACAAAAAAGGTTCACTGTTATAAGCTAACTTTGATGAATTTAAGCAAAATTCCTGGGCCTGACTTCGCATGGAAAATTTCAGGAATTTACCATAAAGTTTCTGACCCTTTGCGACCCTACACAGTAGTGAAGGAAATGGATAAGACTCCGATTGCACACATCTTATAACTGCTTAGCTAAACTAAGCTAATGACCCAGTCCCAGCTGCTCCTTGCTCAGTGGTCCTGTTGTAGTCAGTGCAGCTGTCTGACACGAGTCAACATGGTCCTGCTTATACTCCATTAGACACGCTGCTGCTGCCCCATTTAGATACAAACTGTTACTTGTGTAGCATTGTAGCTTTTAGCAGCCTAGCATCAAGACTGGGGCTTCATGATGATGTAGATGTGTTGTTCATTACACCTTGCTGTTTTCCACATGAGATTAGCAAAGTGAGGGGAACAAGGAAGGCCGGCAGGGGGAAATATTTATTGTTTTGTGGGAGGGGGGGGGAGTGGAGAGCTTCATTGCACAAGTGCTGACAGATAAGAATTCCACCTATGAGAGATCCCAGATTTTTTTTATTTTTTATTTCACCTTTATTTAACCAGGTAGGCTAGTTGAGAACAAGTTCTCATTTACAACTGCGACCTGGCCAAGATAAAGCAAAGCAGTGCGACACAAACAACAACAGTTAAACATGGAATAAACAAACATACAGTCAACAATACAATAGAAAAAGTCTATATACAGTGTGTGCAAATGAGGTGGGATAAGGGAGGTAAGGCAATAAATAGGCCATGGTGGAGATAATTACAATATAGCAATTAAACACTGGAGTGATAGATGTGCAGAAGATGAATGTGCAAATAGAGATACTGGGGTGCAAAGGAGCAAAATGAATAACAGTATTGGGATGAGGTAGTTGGATGGGCTATGTGCAGTGATCTGTGAGCTACTCTGACAGCTGGTTCTTAAAGTTAGAGTGGGAGATATGAGTCTCCAGCTTAAGTGATTTTTGCAGTTCGTTCCAGTCATTGGCAGCAGAGAACTGGAAGAAAAGGCGGCCAAAGGAGGAATTGGCTTTGGGGGTGACCAGTGAAATATACCTGCTGGAGTGCGTGCTACGGGTGGGTGCTGCTATGGTGACCAGTGAGCTGAGATAAGGCGGGGCTTTACCTAGCAAAGACTTATAGATGACCTGGAGCCAGTTGGTTTGGCGACGAATATGAAGCGAGGGCCAGCCAACGAGAGCATACAGGTCGCAGTGGTGGGTAGTATACAGCGCTTTGATGCCAAAACGGATGGCACTGTGATAGACTGCATCCAATTTGCTGAGTAGAGTGTTGGAGGCTATTTTGTAAATGACATTGCCGAAGTCAAGGATCGGTAGGATAGTCAGTTTTACGAGGGTATGTTTGGCAGCATGAGTGAAGGATGCTTTGTTGCGAAATAGGATGCCGATTCTAGATTTAATTTTGGATTGGAGATGCTTAATGTGAGTCTGGAAGGAGAGTTTATAGTCTAACCAGACACCTAGGTATTTATAGTTGTCCACATATTCTAAGTCAGAACCGTCCAGAGTAGTGATGCTGGACGGGCGGGCAGAATGCTGTGCAACATACAGCTGTGCTCATTCTTGTTTTCTTCCTTCTATTCCCTTATGCCAATCGTTGATCCCCCTCTTATGCACACTCACACACACACACACTTTGACATGCACCAATATCTTTAGTTGGATGTCAACTTGGTTGTCCAGGTAAACCTCTCAACTGGGCCAGAGACTTGACCTCTTTCTTTCTCTCCCTTTCTAGGGGAGAACTTTGAGCAGAGCCCCTTGAAGAGGACGTTCAAGTCTAAAGTCCTGGCCCACTACCCTGAGAACGTGGAGTGGAACCCATTCGACCAGGATGCTGTCAACATGGTGGGTGAACCATCGCTGAGTTCTGAGCCAAACTGAGTGGTGGATGGATGGATGGATGGATGGATCATGTTGAGGGGTGATCAGTTACATATAATCTGATTACAAAAAAAAGTAACTTATCAGTTATGTTATCGGCAAAAAAATGTGTAATCAAATTACAGACACTTCTGAAAAACTAGATGATCACTTATTGGATGACTTTGTAAGGATGTTTGTGGAAAAAATACAGTATGACACCTTTCTGTTTTCTCAGTGACATTCAATTCAGCATTGAAAATCAGGACAAGTTTAAATTTGTTCCACATGAGCAAGTCTGACCACAAGTCAGAGACCACTATGATGACACTCCAAATGCATTTGATGTATCCTTCTTGTCTTCATTTAATGCCTATTAAGGGGAAAGTAATCCAAAAGTAAGTGAAAGTAATCCGATTACATTACCGAGTTTGGGTAAACCAAAAGTTACTTATTACAATTTTGAACAGGTAACTAGTAAGGGATTACATTTAGAAAGTAACCTTAACCCTGAATGAGGGGAATAGGAGGACGATAAACAGGCTCTATTCAATCTAATGAGTAGGCAGCAGGGAACCAAACTGGGTTGGGGGAAGGAATGGATGGAGGGAACAGAAGGACGATAAATGGGGGCTATTGACTCTAACAATACCCCAACTAGGCATTGAAAGGCCTTTTAGATCATAGACAGTGGAAAGGAAGGGCATGCAAGGATTATTCCAATCAATGCTTTAGGAAACCACACACACACACCATTGGAGCAGAGAGGCCCAGGATTAAGACACAATGTGGTGCCTTCTCTCTAGGGTATCTTGGGTAATGGGGCGAAGGCACCAAATCCCCTCTGTCTCTATGGATTTACCCAGAGGGTTTTGTAGGCTGCGCTAAACGGACTGTGGCTGCTTTGCTGCAGTTTGGGTTTAGATTGAGTTTTCTTCGTGTTGACGGGACAAGGGGAGGGGAAGCGTGCCAGGGTGGAAGGTTACGTTAGGGGAGGGAATATCTGATAAGACAAAGCTTTATATTGTCAAATATCTGCATTCATGAGAAAAAGGAAAAAGTTAAGATAGTGATGATGAAATTGTATTTGTGCTTTATAGCTTTTTATAAACTTGGTGGTTTGAGCCATGGTATATCAGACCGTATACCACAGGCATGACAAAACAGCTATTTTTTACTGTTCTTACGTTGGTAATCAGTTTATAGTAGCAATAAGACTCATTGGGGGTTTGTGATAGATTGCCAATATAACCCAAACACTGCAGGAAATGACCATCCAGAAGACTACATTAAACATGTTTTGAATCACTGAAGACCTGTCATGGAAGAGACTGCTAAAGGTCCCGCTGACCTGTCACTCAATGATCTGGTCCACTGAAGTGTGTGTGTGTTTGTGTGTGTGTGTGTGTGTGTGTGTGTGTGTGTGTGTGTGTGTGTGTGTGTGTGTGTGTTTTCCTAGTCCAGCATATTGAGCCACAGTAGAGGTAGCTAACATTGATACCTAACCCTCAAGTCCCTATAGAGGAGGCCCTGGAAGCGTTTGGTGTCGGCTGACCGTTGCCTCTCGTGATGCAAGGTCACTATTTTTCCGTTGGCGTTGGCCATTACATCACACACTGGCGTCAGAACCGCTGAATTATTCACATCGGGTTCTCAGTTTACGTCGGCATGGAAACGATGGCCCATTGTGCGGTGTGTTCCAGGTCTGAAATGGAACACCAATGCAGTGCAGCTATGAAGGCTCCAATGGCAGAACCATTATGAATCTCAGCCCTCTCCCTGCTTGCCTCAACCCAACCCCATTCATTTCTATGTACAGTATCTCCATCCCACTCACCATCCATATCCCCTTTCCCACTCTCCATTTCTCTCCTCTCTCATCTCTACTGTAATCACACTTCCTGCCCCTGTGGGCCTGGCAACAAAGCCGTTCTGATGATTGCTTTTCATATCCCAATCCTTTTCTCATAAATCCCTCCCTCGATTATTATATCTTTCTTTCCCTCTCTTTCTCTCCCTCTCAATCTGTGTCTGTCTGTCTCTGTCTGTTGGCACTGATTTTGATTTTCTTGTTAATTGGACCCTGAGTCAGAAGGTGTGTGTGTGTGTGTGTGTGTGTGTGTGTGTGTGTGTGTGTGTGAGAATAAGGAGAGCTGTGTGTGTGTGAGATAGTGCCCGAGGATATGCATGAGTGAGGGAGTATGAATGTGTATGTGCTTCAGTTTGTTGAGCTTATTGCTCCATAATCATCAGTGCGTCACTCACCCGGAACCCCCACAATTCCCGTGTCCGTGCCGGAATAAGGGGATTGTTTAACAGATGGGAACATTACCTGGGATTATCCAAGAGTACTGTGAAATGTTCTGCGAGGAATTCTGAAATGTCTATCTGAAGTAATTTTGAGCCTAACAGAGCTAAAGCCCAGGTTGATGGCCCCAGACACAGTTACAGGGGGGGCCATCAGACACAGTTACAGGGGGGGGGCCATCAGACACAGTTACAGGGGGGGGGCCATCAGACACAGTTACAGGGGGGGCCATCAGACACAGTTACAGGGGGGGCCATCAGACACAGTTACAGGGGGGGCCATCAGACACAGTTACGGGGGGGCCATCATACACAGTTACAGGGGGGCTTTTTTTGGCCTGGAGCTTTTTCTGTAAACAGTCAACTGTTTCTGCTCCCTTTTGTTAGAACAGGAAGAGTTTTGAGGGAGACTTCAATGGAAGTGTGTCAATGGGATTAGATGAAGCCGCTGTGCTACAGAGTCACTTGTATATGTATGCAACATGTCAGACAGTGTTGAGTTGTTGATACTGTATAGTGTGTTTCAGAGCAGTGTTGGTTTAGGCAAATATTCTCCAACATGCATGCGGAGTTGTACTGATTTTGATTGCCTGTTGATGTTTCAACCGGCAGTAGGTCGAAAATGTGCAGGTTAAAACGACAAATCTGGGACCAGCTCCATTGCTCATTAGCACAGATGGCCCCATTGTTGCAAAGGGATATTAGAATCGCGTTGTCTTATCCTTATCTTCAACGTAGGTTTGAACTCACTCCCTCTCTTCCCGGGAGGAATATTTTCTCCTTGATCCATATGGTTTCATGATATTTCTTGGGATAAGAAGGATTTGATTTGGAAGCGTATAGAATCTCATTTCTGGGGAGAAAATGCAGCATTTCGGATGTTTTTCATTTGCCTCTCGGGTTCCACACAGAACAGACAGATTGAGGTAGTGTGGGAGTGATTATCTTGTCAGTAGTGATCAGTTGAAACCATAATTCACTCACCACTTTTATAATCCATTCCAAACAGAACATTGGCCAACTACAGGCCTGTTTATCTGTGTTAGCGACAGGGGTTAATTTGTGTGTGTGTGTGTGTGTGTGTGTGTGTGTGTGTGTGTGTGTGTGTGATTAATTTTGTATTCAGCTCAGCTCTGCAAATCAACATAATGGAGATAATCAACCATATTTTATTTCATGCTGGCTGCTATGTTGCTGACTGGTCTGCTATCAAAGCAGATTATGTTGACTTGATTAGGGTCGCGACGCGCGTGCGCACACACACACACACACACACACACACATTCAAAATGCAGATGTACACACACCAACACATTCTGGTACATGCAGTCTCAGTCGTTTCTGATGTAAGGCCTCTACATTGATTCTGTCAACTATCTCAATTATTAATACCACATTAATAATCGTCATTATTATTGTCCCTCTCCCCCTCTCTCTCCGTAGCTCTGTATGCCCAAAGGCCTGTCGTTCAGGACACAGGCAGACAGCCGCGAGCCCCAGTTCCACTCCTTCCTGATCACGCGGGAGGACGGCTCTCGCACTTACGGCTTCGTCCACACCTTCTACGAGGAGGTGACGTCGCCTCAGATCTGCTCGGCCATGCAGACCCTCTACCAGATGCACCAGGCCGAGAACCCTTCCTCCGCCACCCCCTCCTCCTCTTCCTCCTCTTCCTCCAGTATGGACTCTCTGGCTAGCAGCCTCGACGAAGCAGATTCTCCATCTTCGTCATCGTGCCGGTCGGCGGCATGCGGCGGCTACGACGCGTCGCGGGACACGCTCTACGTCTCCAAGGCGTTGTGTCTGATCACGCCCATGCCCTTCATGCACGCCTGCCGCCGTTTCCTGTCCCAGGTGCACCGGGCCGTCGCAGCCGCCGCGCCCCCGCCCCTCCCCCTGGAGAGCTACGTGCACAACATCCTGTACGAGGTGCCCCTGCCCCCTCCGGGGCGCTCGCTGAAGTTCCACGGGGTGTACGAGCCCATCGTGTGTCAGCGTCCTGGGCCTGGGGAGCTGCCTCTGGCTGACTTCCCTCTGGGCCAGACCTTCACTCTGCTGGGGGTAGAGAACCTGGTGCAGCTGTTCAACTGTACCCTGCTGGAGATGCAGATTCTGCTCTACTCACAGGGTAAGGGGTGCTTATTACACACACACACACACACACACACACAAACACACTCCTCTCTGCCTCTACATTCCTTGGCAGCAGGTTGTTGAGTGGGATGGTGGTATGGTGATGACAGATACCAGGTTGGGGGATGGTTGGATAAGTCATTCCTCCCTATTCCTCAACACATCCCACTCAGCTGGAGCCAATGGAACATAACCGGCTGGGTCGTTACTGGGGTGTAATCTGTGGTCCAGGCCTGTCCTTGACTCCCTGGCCCAAATGAGTTTAGGATTAGACTACTGTAATCTGGGTGGGGTAGAGAGCTGTTCCTCTCCCTGGGACTGGAGCTATGCGGGTTGACTGACTGGACAGCAGCAGGGTAGTGGCTGGTATTAGGAAGCCTGGTCAGTCAAAGGGCAAACGACCAGACAGACTGTAGTCTGTAGACGTCAGGCCAAGACTGACTGTATCTGCCATAGACTTCACTGTAGATTACAGTACACTAAACTACAGGATGCTGTTATCTGATTGGCTTAAGACTGTTGCAGACAAAGACATTGTGAGAGCTTCTTGTGTGTTGAATGTTTGATTGGGTGGTTCTGGTCCACTGACGTCGTTTGGAGTGGAAAGTAGTCTTGCCTAATGAACTAATGGGTTGTGAGTTTCCATTAAGTGGTTCTTGTTTTGTTTTAGAATTGGTTGGAGTTTAATGTCTCTAATGGAATGATCTGTAATGCATGGGAGTTCATTAGTTGAGTTGATGGCAGTCAAATAAAGAGACTCCTCCACTGTTACTAGCACCATTCCATTTCTGTCTGCTTGAGAGAAAACGACAGAGACGGGCCTCTCCCTCCTCCTACCAGTCATCCACCCCTTCGCTCCCATCCATCCCCACTCATCTATCCTTTGAGAAATGATCTCCCATGTTTCATTTATCAAACCAACGGTCAGAGGGAATCGCTCCTGAAACAAAATAATTAAAAACCAATTTTTCCCAATGAAAAACATTCCAAGAACATTTTAACGTTCCTCATTTTTCACGGCGAAGCGTTGGCGGCATCCCATTTAGCTCCTACCCTGCGACGCGGCTGCTAAAAGGCATTCTAATTTCTCTATAATAAAAACACTGTGCTTGATTTGCCTGGAGGCAGGTTGATTGAAGGGTTGATGCACGGAAACTGCATCTATAAAATGTTCGGTGGATGGGTCCCAATGCACCCTATTCCCTATATTGTGGACTACCTTTGACCAGGGCACATTGGGCTCTGGTCAAAACTAGTGCACAATATTGTGAATAGGATGCAGCATGTGTGTTAATGTGACAAGTTTGGCCATATGTCCTCATTGTCTTATATGATCCATCAACAACCAATGAAATCACAACAGACGGAACCTGCCCAGTGCCCACCATGATCCTCGCTCACTCATTGGCCGAGACACGGGAAGGAAGTGACAAGCAGGCGTTTAGTCCAATCCTGCAGCTCTGTGGAGGGTGAGGGTCTGAGATGTAATTAATAAGATGATTAATCAGTAATTTACATTTTATATTTTAGTCATTCCAGGAGCACAGTTTTAGAGCAAGATTTTGAGGCCTATTTGCCATTTTTAAGCAAATGTCCTACAGGTCTACACATTTCTCCATGGAGCTTAGCATTTTGACATGCAGTTGAGAGAAAGGTTGCTGTTTTTAAAGCTATTTTAAAGCTCAATTCTACCTGACTTTTATTTTGGTGATTGTTAGTTCTCAAAAGATTATAGAATAAAAAATATATAGTTCCAATATTTTCTAAACATACATTATATCTGGTTTAAGTTGACACTGAAAGCGCTTTTCCATCTCGAGCTTTAGGCGACCCGAAAAAACGCTTAGGCGGCCTGCCCAAGGATTTCAATAGCAGAAAATTCCCTGCATTCATCCAAAGAGACTTAGTCAGTCAGAGCGGGCAATAAGGTGGTTGATCTGAGCATACTGTTAGTATGAAAATGAGCAGACCTGGTTTCTGTTGTTAACCGTTGTTGGCTTGTCTCTTCCCTTCTGAGACTGTGTGATAGGGACCAGTCCCAATGACAGTTTCACTATGAGTTGCCTCGTGCCATATGTTCAGCCTTGAAACACAGATGCCGATCTTTGTCTCTTCCGTTCGCATTTTCCACTTGGCCTCCGCAGCGTTGTGGTCAACTGTATCTGTATTGGTCGTTTGATGACAATTCAATGCATTCCCCTACTTATCAAGCAATAACATACAATATTTTACACAACACCCTCCATTGGAAAGCAGTATTGGAGGGTGTTGTGAAAGTTTAATGGCCCTGTGAAATAGAGTTGAACACTCTCACATAATCTCTGCCTGAAATAACCCCCCCATGTAGTTCAGCTGAGGTCAACATCGGACGGAGAAAATAATATTCCCCCATGAGCCTTTGCACTGTGCTTTTGATGTTTTTCGTGTTGGGGAAAACTGGAGTCTCACATCTGTGACGGGTTGAATATTCAATTTGGAAGAGCTGGTGTCAAATCAGCAAGGATTATGTATTAATGAAGTCTGTCGAGACGCAGAGTATTCATATTCATGTAGGGGCTAAACTTATCTTCACATAATATGATCATAACAGTGGATGAGAGAGGAAGGAAAGTCGGGATAGAGTTGCTGAGACACGAGTAAAGTACTGTGACTCATCCTTTAATGAGAACCACTCTATCTTTCTCTGCATCACAGAGCAGGCTGTGTCAAGTTAAAACCCTCAACATGCAGAGGCTTGTGAGAGTATATTTAGTTATAAACTAGGTTATCCTCGTTTTTTTCTCTCTTATGTTCCTTGTTGTGGTTCTATTGCTCTGTTCACACTGGTTTCCCACAGGGAATGCCAGAAGGGCATGTTGGCAGCACTTTGAAGTAGTTACCGGTAAAATTATTGCAAGCGTTTCATTGGTAGACTAGAAGCTGAAGGGCAAATTGGTGCATTTATACAATATAAATACATGGGTATTAGTTTGCTGTGTAGTTTCCTTTATTTTATGCATTGCTTAAGTAAAGTCAAGTAAAAGTCCCAAGTTATCTGCAGCTCTTCTAGGTTTCCCCTCATACATAATTGAGTATTGCAGTTTGAGGGTTTGCCTTGTATACGTTCAGTGTGTTATTGTACGTGTGTGTGGGTGTGCAGTGCACCACAGATAAAGCTAGAAAGTTTACTCAGCAACTCTCACACTCTCCTTTTAGTTCTGTCTTTCTCTCGGTTTCTCCCACTCTTTCTGACTCCGTCTCGCTCTTTCGCGACCACACGTTCCCTGTTTGTGGGTCTTCATCTCATTTCTCTGTCTCCCTTTTCTTATCTGGGATCCAATCCTATAATGCGTTACTATGATCCTCAAACGGTCTCTACATGACCCTCGTTCCATTTTCTCCGTGTCCTCTGGTGCAAGTCTTTTATGAGGGTATTATTACTCCTATCTATCATGTGTCTTGAGTTTTCTCCATAAATGTCCTGTAATTACGAGCCCCTACAGATACCCCTCCCCCCACACATACCCCTTTTCACACCGGACCCCCTCCTTCTCTCCATCATTACTAATCATCTCCATGGGAGGCAGGATGGCAGGTGAAGTAAGTTATTCCCCTGTTCAGACATAACATCATTACAATTCCAACTGCAGCACCCCTGTTCTGTTCCTAATGACTGGTTTGTAGCCAGGCCTCAAAATTGAGGATTTGAGGCGCAGACCGTGGCTAATGGACATACACACAGGTGCTCCTGCAGTGCACACACACACACACTGATGAATGGCCAGATCTGATGTGCTCTCTGCACAGCGTTAGTGTGTTATTATTATGGTTAGTTGCTCGTGAGACCGAGAGGAGGAGATGCTAACGTGGAGCTGGTTTCAGCTCTCTGAAAGAGCATCTGGATCCTTACGGCTACTCTGTCTAACACACCGTAACCGACCATTGGTCTCAGGAACAGAGAGAAGATGTCGCCAGTCTGGATCAATGCTCTGTATTGGAATATATTGTGTGTGCAGTGTATAGTCCAGTGTAATGTCCAATGCACTTAGCTGTCTTTCCCTGACCTGAGAGCTTATATGGGGGGGGTCGATTTGGGAATAGAGGGTAAATTAGTGTCTGTATGTCCATCTGTGTGACACATGCGTTGGTCTGTGTGTATTTATGGCAAGATGGTCACTTGCAGACAGACTTTGTGGCAAGGTAGATGCACGCACACAGTCTCTCACACACAGTCTCTCACACACGCGCAATATAAAGATGCTAGGTCCCCTAGTTCTCTTGTAGAATGTCAATTGGCTAGGTCTTTGTTTTAATGCTTTGTCGACCTTGAAAAGTGTAATGCATTTTGAATGAAAGTACACAGAACCTGTGTGCCTGAGCAGCGGAGAGAGTGCGGGAGAGAGTGAAAGCCAGTGAGGGATGGAGAAAAGGGTAGAGGGAGAGGGGTTGCGTGGATAAATTGGCGTAGCCTGCCGTTGATTTATTATGGCGGTCAGTCAGGTTTACGGTCTGATCATTTTATTCATATCTGATGATGGAACTCCTGAACTCAATACCAAAGCCAGGGTGAGACCACTGGTCCTAATCTATAATCGGGAACAGGAGACATTGCGGGCCAACACGCACATGTACTGCACACACACACAGAGAATGGGGATTTAAATTGAATCCATCAAAACAGAATTTCTCTCATCCCGTATTGCCCGCAGATTCAATTTCGATCTGTTGATTTTAAAGTTATTCTCTGCTTCTTCTTCTCTCCTCCCTCTCTAACATCTCCCTTGTATTGCCCCTCCCCCCTCCACCTTTCTAATCACTCCATCCCTCCTTTTCCTCCACCTCTCCCCCTCCTTCCCTCACCCCACCTCTCTCCAGACTACCAGCGGTTGATGACAGTTGCGGAGGGCATCACCACCCTGCTCTTCCCGTTCCAGTGGCAGCATGTCTACGTGCCCATCCTACCCGCCTCACTGCTGCACTTCCTGGATGCCCCCGTGCCCTACCTCATGGGCCTGCAGTCCAAAGAGGGCACCGACCGCTCCAAACTAGAGCTGCCGCAGGAGGTATGTGTCTGTGTGTGAAACTGGGTCTGTTTTGTTATTTGTAAGTGTGTGTCTCATGCAATAGGCAGTTACAGTAAGGGCTCATTGTTGCTGAATGCACACTGTCCAAGGCCATCCAACCCTGACTCTTCCACAAGGCGCCTCCCACGCACACAGACCGACTACCTGGCCCCTATTCAGACTGAGCGGGAAGTGGAAATGCAGCTTTCAGACTCTTATTGTAGAGGAACGTCTATTGAAAGTTTATTTTAGTCTATTGGAGATACTTCTATTGGTTTTATCACTTACAGCCCAATGTGTTTGCATAGACCCCTATTGTTCCTGTGTAGAAGGAACTCGAACTGATGTTTCTCTGGAAAGGCTCGAGTGACCTCCTCAGACAGTGAAAGTGATGGAACCCTCAGTGCACAGCGTGTGTGTGTGTGTGGGGACAAGATAAGACTCCTAATGGTCTGGAACATCCCAAAGAGATTCCCAGCTTCAGGGCTCTCCCTCCTTCGCTCCCTCCCACTCCCACCGCTCATTAGTCTGGCCCATTCCGTGTGGATGCATCCGACGGCGTTCCCTGGTGCTGCTCCGGCCTCCTCCTCACAAACCAATTTTCTGCCCTTTTTGTGTTCCTCCGGATCCTTCCCTAAAGATCACACGGTGCCAAATGTTTTCATTTAGAAATATCTCTATTTCTGAATGATTCTTTGAAGTGAGGAGGATGACCTAGAAATGGAGGGATGAAAGAAGGGCTGAAAGCAAACGGAAAGAAGGGAAGGATCATAGAGAGGAAGCAAAAGAGAGAGGATGTGAATGAATGAAAGACTTGCCTTTTTGAACCCTGGCTCTGTAGAAAGAATTAATCTAATTTTCCATTTCAAATGGCAGAACAGTAATTCATCTCCTAATCATATTAGTCATGTTTGCATAGCAAATAGCAAACAAGTACATGCACATGCATACACTCATGAATACCAACAGTTTAATATCAGTGTGTCCCTCTTGATCCTCCATCCTTTCTTTTTAATGCAAAAGAGGAACCAATGGCTTTTAACCTGAAACTAGGCCAAACATTGTGTGCCTGTACGATCACCCAGCGGGGTGCGTGCTCCATTTTCCGCATCTCGTAAATCAGGCGGATGGCCTGCGGTCTTCTCCACTACCTAAATAAACCTCCGTTAAGCCAATCCACGTCAGGTCAGATCTGTGCACAGATGGCTGACGCAGCCCTCACAGAGCAATGCACATGAGTCAAACCTGGACCCAGAAATACACGGAGAAGAAAATGTTGAGTTTTGAAATTCACATCTGGAGCGTAGCAAATGCTGTTATAAAACTGTTGTCAATTGGTGGTAAACCCAGCGTTTCAGATGCCAGACAGTAAATGCTAATGTCATGTATTCAGGTGTACAGTAACTCCTAGCCATCCTCTCACAAGGACAGTAGAGCCTGGAAGTATACGCTATAACACCGCATGTGTATACCGTTCAAAAGTTTGGGGTCACTTAGAAATGTCCTTGTTTTTGAAAGAAAAGCACATTTTTTTGTCCATTTAAAATAACATCAAATTGATCAGAAATACAGTGTAGACATTGTTAATGTTGTAAATGACTATTGTAGCTGGAAACGGCAGATTTTTTATGGAATATCTACATAGGCGTACAGAGGCTTGTTATCAGCAACCATCACTCCTGTGTTCCAATGGCACGTTGTGTTAGCTAATTGAAGTTTATAATTTTAAAAGGCTAATTGATCATTAGAAAACCCTTTTGCAATTATGTTAGCACACAGCTGAAAACTGTTGTGCTGATTAAAGAAGCAATAAAATTGGCCTTCTTTAGAGTAGTTGAGTATCTGGAACATCAGCATTTGTGGGTTCGATTACAGGCTGAAAATGGCCAGAAACAAAGACCTTTCTTCTGAAACTCATCAGTCTATTATTGTTCTGAGGATGAAGGCTTCCATGTGAGAAATTGCCAAGAAACTGAAGATCTCGTACAACGCTGTGTACTACTCCCTTCACAGAACAGCGCAAACTGGCTCTAACCAGAATATAAAGAGGAGTGGGAGGCCCTGGTGCACAACTGAGCAAGAGGACAAGTACTTTAGTGTCTAGTTTGAGAAACAGATGCCTCACAAGTCCTCAACTGGCAGCTTCATTAAATAGTACCCGCAAAACACCAGCCTCAACGTCAACAGCAAAGAGGCGACTCCGGGATGCTGGCCTTCTCGGCAGAGGTCCTCTGTCCAGTGTCTGTGTCCTTTTGCCCATCTTAATCTTTTCTTTTATTGGCCAGTCTGAGAGATGGCTTTTTCTATGCAACTCTACCTAGAAGGCTAGCATCCCTGAGTCACCTCTTTACTGTTGATGTTGAGACTGTCAGTATTAAACTCAAAACACCAATCTCTTTATAGTGCCAATCACTTACCCAATACTCAATCTGTCCATGTCCTGTCCCCAACCCCAACACACCCCTCTGAGTATCTATTCATTGAGCAATAGCTATGCTATGCTATTGTTGTATAAACTTCCATGTTATTCCAAACCTCTCTCTCTCCTAACAGGCTAACCTGTGCTTCGTGGACATTGACAACCACTGTATCGAGCTGCCTGAAGACTTCCCCCAGTTCCCTAACAAACCAGAGTTAATCCAGGAGCTCAGCGAAGTCCTCCTCCGCTACGGCATATCCCCAGTGGGGGGGGCTCCTCCAACCTCTGTCCCCACCTCCACCACCACCCCTGGGTCCGTCTCTACCCGTCACCCTGGTCTGAAGAGCCAACAGGCCCTGAGGGAGCTAGAGGACGATGGGAGGAATGGGAACCTAGGGGGGGAGCAGTTAGCTGTGTTGGATCTTCTCCAAGGGAACGCTACTCTGGAAAGACTCCAGGCTCTGGCTAAGAGAACGGGGGTCCGTGTGGAAGCCTTGAGGGGGGTAGGGGGTGAGGGAGAGGCCCAGGGGGGGAGGACGGCAGTCGAAGAGGAGGAGCTGAGGAACGCTAAGCTGAATGTACAGCTGAGGGAGGTGTTCGCTAGCAGGTTTACCACGATGTTCGCGGACTATGAGGCCTTCGTCATCCAGAGCGCTCCGGACCTGGAGTCCTGGCTCACCAACCGAGAGCAGATGCACAACTTTGATAAGGTGAGATGGGTTGACACACACACACACACACACACACACACACACACACACACACACACACTGTTTACCTTTATGTAATGTGCTGTTTATTGAGGCCTGTGTTGTGTGATAGTGGAAATCCACTGGAGCATTACCATGTTTGTGAGATGCTGGATTCAATTCTTTCCTGAAACCCGTCCACTATGAAAATATTCCATTTGATAAATAAGACGAACACAGCCGGAGCTGTTAAGACACGGTATTGGCAATAACAATGTTTGCATTTATAAAATCACTGGGGAAATACATTCATATCATCAAACAGCCAGATAACAGAGTTGGTTGGTGTGTGTTTATGCTACGTGCTGTGCACCCAGAGATGGGCAGTATTTCTGCTACATGTATTTGAAATATGTATTTCAGTTACTTCTTAGTATTTAGTCATTTGTATTACACTGGGCTGAACTGGACTCCAATGTACAGTGCCTTCAGAAAGTATTCAGACCCCTTGGCTTTTTCAATTTGGTTACGTTACAGCCTTATTCTAAAATGGATTAAATAAATAAAAATTCTCAGCAATCTACACACAATACCCCATAATGATAATGTGAAAACAGATGTATTAAAAATAAAAAAAGCTGAAATAGCTTAAGTATTCAGACCCTTTGCTATGAGACTCACAATTGAGCGCAGGTGCATCCTGTTTCCATTGTTCATCCTTGAGATATTTCTACAACTTGATTGGAGTCCACATTCAGTTGATTGGACAGGATTTGGAAAGGCACACACCTGTCTAGATAAGGTCCGACAGTTGACAGTGCATGTCAGATAAAAACCAAGCCATGAGGTCGAATGAATTGTCCGTAGAGCCCCGAGACAGGATTGTGTTGAGGTACAGATCTGGAGAAGGGTACCAAAACAACTCTGCAGCATTGAAAGTCCCCAGGAACAAAGTGGCCTCATCATTCTTAAATGGAACCACCAAGACTCTCTTCCTAGAAATGGCCGCCCGGCCAAACTGGGTAATCGGGGGAGAAGGGCCTTGGTCAGGGGTGTGACCAAGAACCCAATGGTCACTCTGACAGAGCTCCAGAGTTCCTCTGAGGATGGGAGAACCTTCCAGAAGGACAACCATCTTTGCAGCACTCCACCAATCAGGCCAGACGGAAACCATTCCTCAGTAAAAAGCACATGACAGGCCGCTTCGAGATTTCCAAAAGGCACCTAAAGACACTGACCATGATAAACAATATTGGCCTGACTGCCAAGCGTCACGTCTGGCGCAAACCTGGCACCATACCTACGGTGAAGCCTGGTGGTGGCAGCATCCTGCTGTGGGGATTTTTTTCAGCGGCAGGGCCTGGGAGACTATTCAGGATCGAGGGAAGATGAACGGAGAAAAGTACAGAGATCCTTAATGAAAACCTGCACCAGAGCACTCAGGACCTCAGACTGGGGTGAAGGTTCACCTTCCAACAGGACAATGACCCTAAGAATACAGCCAATACAACGCAGGAGTGGCTTTAGGTCTCTGAATGTCCTTGAGTGGCCCAGTCAGCCAGAGCCGGGACTTGAACCCGATCTAACATCTCTAGAGAGACCTGAAAATGGCTGTGCAGCAACGCTCCCCATCCAACCTGACAGAGGTCTGTGGAGAAGAATGGGAGAAACTCTCCAAATACAGGTGTGCCAAGCTTGTAGCGTCATACGCCAGAATACTCAAGGCTGTCGTGGCTGCCAAAGGTGCTTCAAAGTACTGAGTGAAGGGTCTGAATACTTATGTCAATGTCATTTCAGTTTTGTATGAATTTTTTTATTAGCAAAAATCTCTAAACCTGTTTTTACTTTATCATTATGTGGTATTGTGTGTTGATTGAGGGGGAAAAAACGATTTCATCAATTTTAGATTAAGGCTGAACTACACAATGTGGAAAAAGTCAAACGGTCTGAATACTTTCTAAAGGCACTGTATTTTGTAACAAGATGCTTTCGAAAGCTGTAATTTGAATGGTACTATGGTGTGATAAGAGTGTCTTCTAAATGTGCATGTGTATGGAAAAAATGAACAATTTCACAGCATGCCTTTTAAGGAACTCCTCCCCGAAACAAGGCCAATAATAATACCCAGTGTGCTTTGCAGTTCATTTAGGTTCATTTTTACATTTACATGTTGGTCATTTAGAAGACACTCTTATCCAGGGGGACTTACAGTCAGTGCATTCAACTAAGGTAGATAAACAACATAACACAGTCATAACAAGTAAATGTATTTATAAGTACAAAATACATGTATTTTTTATTAAATACATTTCAAAAGACAAGTATTTTGTAGTTTATTTCGATACATTGATCTTTATGATATTTTGTCATTTTATTTTGTAATTTCTGTCCATCCCTGTGTGCACCTATATCATTTTGTAATTACATTTGTATCTTTCCCTACCTACTAGTATTTGTCTTCATGTCTTTCCCTGCGAGGGCATGCATTTTAATGTATCTGTGTCTGTACTAACATATCTCCCCTCTCTCCAGGCATCCTTCCTGTCTGACCAGCCGGAGCCCTACCTGCCCTTCCTGTCCCACTTCATCGAGACCCAGATGTTCGCCACCTTCATCGACAACAAGATAATGTCCCAATGGGAGGAGAAGGAGCCGCTGCTCCGCGTGTTCGACGGACGCATCAATAAAGCTCGTCTGTACAACGTTAGAGCCCCAAGTCTGCGGTCCTCCAACTACCAGAGGTGCACCATCCTCAAGGAGTCAGGTGAGTCAGAAGAGAGGGATGAGTGGGGAAAGGGGCGGGTGGGTGGTGGTGGTGGGGTGGGGGGGGGGGGGGGGCGCGAGAGAGAGACCGAGAGGGACAGGTGGAATTGAAGGACAAATCTATAGTCGTTTAAAATGAGTTTTTGGTAGTTAACAGAGAAATATGGGTAGAGGAGAGGGACTAATTGAAAGATTGGGCTTGAATGAGAATGTGCTCTCTGTGCTGTCTGTCTGATCAGCATGCTGTAGATGACTGCTGTCTGTCAGTCTGTCTGCCTGGCTGGCATATCAACGATGCTTTAAGAGGTCACACAGGACTCACTTTAAATCCATCTCTTTCCACATCCATCCTATTACTTTCCGTCTCATCATCATCTTCCCCCTCTTGACCTCTATTTCATGTGTTTATTAGAAACAGCAGACTTCTCTCCACTCAGCAGGTGCTCCCCTTTGCCTTTTCTGCCCATTTTTGTCTTTGTCTCAAAGAAAGCCTCACCTCACAAAGCTCATTCTTCTACGCTCTATTTCTCTTTCTTTCCTTCACGCTCTCTTTTTCTCTCTCTCTCTCTCGCGCACATATACACACACGCTTCCCCCAAAACACCCCTGCCTCCCCTACCCCACTGAGTCAGTCCTGAGTCTGGCTTCCTCACTTCCTTTTGCCTACGCAGCAGCAATCTGAGACTTAACAAGGGCAAGCCAAATGAGTTCTAATTAAGCTTAAAAAAAGACCTGACCAGACACTCTCACAGACAATGAAGTGTGTGTGTGTGTGTGTGTGTGTGTGTGTGTGTGTGTGTGTGTGTGTGTGTGTGTTGCGCGTGCGCACTACAGGTATACGAGAAGTCAATTCACAGGGTCCGACATTGGCAGATTGTAAATGCTGTAAAAGCCTAATTGTTCAGAGAGAGTTCTTTCAGAGGTGGTGGCGTGTGCAGTTCCCCAATTACACACACAAAAGAAACTATTTTATTCTGCTTAATGTCGCTCCGGTGCTCCTCTCTCTCCTGTCTGACAAACAGAGGACTGAGATTGGAAGATAAATTCAGAGGGTTTTGGTAGACAAAAAAAAGCTCATATCTGCCATGTAAAAAAGGACCTCACCAACAGATGCGCTGTTTATCACCGCGAGCAGGGGTTAATTGACAGGTGCCTGTTGGTTCGGGTTGAGGTGTACTGCGTCTGTTCTCTCTACCTTGTGTTCGTTAAAGAAAGAAAGGAAATGGTTCGAGAATGAAGTAGGTTTGGAGAGAGAACAGAAAGACCAAAAGAGAGACCGAGAAAGACAGAGCAAGCAGTGAGATGAATTGAACAAAAACAATGCTTTGATGTCCTGCTAAGCTTTGTGTAGAGGAGCACAAGAGTGGCAGCTTATTGGGGTGTGTGTGTGTGTGTGTGTGTGTGTGTGTGTGTGTGTGTGTGCGCTTGCGTAGGTGTGTGTGTCTTTGTGTGTAGGTGTGTGTGTGCGCTTGCGTAGGTGTGTGTGTCTTTGTGTGTATGTCTCTTCATTCAAAGTGAACTCAAAGGTTTAGTTTTAGCATTGTAGTACATTTATTCTCAAGTAATGGTTATACCAAAAGAAGGCATTACTCAAATCTCCCTCTCTTGATTTGATCTCCCTCTCCAGCCCAGGCCATCGAACAGCGGCTGCTGAAGATCGACCACACAGCCATCCACCCCCACCTCTTGGATATGAAGATTGGACAGGGCAAATATGAGCAAGGCTTCTTCCCCAAGCTGCAGTCTGACGTGCTCTCAGTCGGACCCACCAATAACAAGTGAGTATATGATGCCATTACCGAAGAGCCAACCAATGACGGGCATTGTTTCTGGGAAAAAATGTGTAATGTTTTGAACATAGAACGGCTATGAACGTAATACAGTTGAAGTCGGAAGTTTACATACACCTTGGCCAAATACATTTAAACTCAGTTTTTCACAATTCCTGACATTTAATCCAAGGAAATATTCCCTGTTTTAGGTCAGTTAGGATCACCACTTTATTTTAAGAATGTGAAATGTCAGAATAATAGTAGAGAGAATAATTTATTTCAGCTTTTAATTCTTTCATTACATTCCCAATGGGTCAGAAGTTTACATACACTGAATTAGTATTTGGTAGCATTGCCTTTAAATTGTTTAACCTGGGTCAAACGTTTTGGGTAGCCTTCCACAAGCTTCCCACAATAAGTTGGGTGAATTTTGGCCCATTCCTCCTGACAGAGCTGGGGTAACTGAGTCAGGATTGTAGGCCTCCTTGCTCGCACGTGCTTTTTCAATTCTGCCCACAAATTTTCTATAAGATTGAGGTCAGGGCTTTGTGATGGCCAATCCAATACCTTGACTTTGTTGTCCTTAATCCATTTTGCCACCATTTCGGAAGTATGCTTGGGGTCATTTTCCATTTGGAAGACCCATTTGCGACCAAGCTTTAACTTCCTGATTGATGTCTTGAGATGTTGCTTCAATATATCCACATAATTTTTCTCCCTCATGATGCCATCTATTTTGTGAAGTGCACCAGTCCTTCCTGCAGCAAAGCATCCCACAACATGATGCTGCCACCCCCGTGCTTCACGGTTGGGATGGTGTTCTTCGGCTTGCAAGCCTCCCCCTTTTTCCTCCAAACATAACGATGGTCATTATGGCCAAACAGTTCTATTTTTGTTTCGTCAGACCAGAGGACATTTCTCCAAAAAGTACGATCTTTGTCCCCATGTGCAGTTGCAAACCGTAGTCTGGCTTTTTTATGGCAGTTTTGGAGCAGTGGCTTCTTCCTTGCTGAGCGGCCTTTCAGGTTATGTCAATATAGGACTCGTTTTACTGTGGATATAGATACTTTTGTACCCGTTTCCTCCAGCATCTTCACAAGGTCCTTTGCTGTTATTCTGGGATTGATTTGCACTTTTCGCACCAAAGTACGTTCATTTCTAGGAGACAGAGCGTGTCTCCTTCCTGAGCGGTATGACGGCTGCGTGGTCCCATGGTGTTTATACTTGCATACTATTGTCTGTACAGATGAATGTGGTACCTTCAGGCGTTTGGAAATTGCTCCCAAGGATGAACCAGACTTGTGGAGGTCTACAATTTTCTTCTGAGGTCTTGGTTGATTTATTTTGATTTTCCCATGATGTCAAGCAAAGAGGCACTGAGTTTGAAGGTATGCCTTGGTATACCTCCACAGGTACACCTCCAATTGATTCAAATGATATCAATTAGCCTATCAGAAGCTTTTAAAGCCATGACATCATTTTCTGGAATTTTCCAAGCTGTTTAAAGGCACAGTCAACTTAGTGCATGTAAACTTCTGACCCACTGGAATTGTGATACAGGAAATTATAAGTGAAATAATCTGTTTGTAAACAATTGTTGAAAAAATGACTTGTGTCATGCACAAAGTAGATGTCCTAACCGACTTGCCAAAACTATAGTTTAACAGGAAATTTGTGGAGTTGTTGAAAAACATGTTTCAATGACTCCAACCTAAGTGTATGGTAACTTCCGACTTCAACTGTATATACGCTACAGTTGTGCTACGGTGATGTAGTCCAAGTTAACTAATGTTTATCCCTAATCTTCCATCTGTAATATGTAGGTGAGGAGAGTCTATATAAATGTTTATACGGTTAACAGTGTTGTGTCTGTCAGCAGGTGGTCCAATCGTACCGCTACGGCTCAGCGCAGGAAAGACCGTCACAGACAACAAACAGAACACTTGACTCTAGATAACGACCTCAAAGAGGTACGGACACGACACAGACATCCCTCCCTCTTCATCCTCTCTCCTCCTCCTCTTCCTCTGGTTCCATAGCATGCCTTTATGTTCCTTCTTATTTGATTTATTTTGAGAGCTTGTTCTCCGCTTTGTTCCGTTTTCAAAGCCTGTCCGTCTTAACTGATGTCATGTTTGTTTCTGTAGCTTGTTTTCTCTTTTACTACTTTTGTTTTCTTAGTTTCTTTCTATTATTTGAATGTCCTGTGCATTCATGTGCATGGTGCTTTTCCTTTCTTTTCTCGTTCCTGTCTTTTCTGTGGGTCCTGTGTGTTGGGGTTGGGCCGTACCACCTCTCAGCAGGTAGAGGGGTGTCTAGTCCTGCAGAACTCCATGGCGTTTTGGGAGTGGGACAAGGCGTCTCCCCCGCCTCTCAAACCACCAAAAAAGTCTGCCTCTGAGTGCTGCCTGGTACGTGGAGGAGTGATGGACCCCCTCACGGACCGTCCCACTAACCCTTTAAAAACTACCCCTACCCCCAAGACGGCTCCCACTCCAGTCCTGCTTCACACACACACACAATCCCTGCTTGCTCACACACAGTGGCTCTGTTTGATAGATCACTCATGTGCCTGTTACATTAGTTAAAGTCAACAGCACTGAAGAGAGTGAGTCATGGCTCTGCAGAGGATCTTGTTTTCCCTCATCTCTCCTCCTCCCACCCTTTTACAGTTCTGTATCTACTGTATGATCTCTGTAGGGAGGAGAGAGATGAAGGAAGGAATTACTGAATCGTAACGGATACAAACTCTAAGACGGCAGACTCATTTCAGACTCAAGCCAATTTAAGTCAACTAGACTGAACTCACCAGTGTGTCACTGAAATGGGCTTAGCGCCTCAAAACACTGTGGAGAAGTTACCAGAAAACAGAACATTTTTATTTTCACTTTGTCTTGTTTTCTCTACAAGCACATAACCCCTCACCACAACCCAATGTTTGTTAAAAGGTATTCAAGACTGTACAAAACCGCAGTCCTCTCTCTGATCAATGTCTACCATCACCCCTACCCTTACACAACCTCTTAAAGTTTGACCCAACTGAGAAATGTCCCTCCATCCACCTGTAATGGTTCATATTGGGTGTAGAGTTTTATAGACAGAACTGACTGTTGCTCTGTGTCTGTCTGCATCAGAAGTACATGCAAGAGGCTCGGAGCCTGGGGAAGAACCTCCGTCAGCCCAAGCTGTCTGACCTCTCACCTGCCGTTATCGCTCAGACCAACTGGAAGTTTGTAGAGGGACTACTCAAGGAGTGTCGCATGAAGGTGAGTCTGTACAGGTGAAATATATTGTGGTTGCAGTTGCTGTGTGTATCCAATGTACAGTACCAGTCAAAAGTTTGGACACACCGACTCATTCAAGGTTTTTTTCTTTATTTTTACTATTTTCTACATTGTAGAACAATAGTGAAGACATCAAAACTATGAAATAACACATATGGGATCATGTAGTAACCAAAAAAGCTAATCAAAATAGATTTTAGATTATTCAAAGTAGCCACCCTTTGCCTTGACAGCATTGCACACTCTTGGCATTCTCTCAACCAGCTTCACCTGGTATGCTTTTCCAACCGTCTTGAAGGAGTTCCCACATATGCTGAGCACTTCTTGGCTGCTTTTCCTTCACTCTGCGCTCCAACTCATCCCAAACCATCTCAATTGGGTTGAGGTCGGGGGATTGTGGAGGCCAGGTAATCTGATGCAGCACTTAATCACTCTCCTTATTGGTCAAATAGCCCTTACACAGCCTGGAGGTGTGTTTTGGGTCATTGTCCTGTTGAAAACAAATGATAGTCCCACTAAGTGCAAACCAGATGGGATGGCATATCGCTGCAGAATGCTGTGGTAACCATGCTGGTTAAGTGTGCCTTGAATTCTAAATAAATCACTGACAGTGTCACCAGCAAAGCACCCCCACACCATCGCACCTCTTCCTTCGTGCTTCACAGTGGGAACCACACATGCAGAGATCATCTGTTCACCTACTCTGTGTCTCATAAAGACACAGCGGTTGGAACCAAAAATCTCAAATTTGGACTCATCAGAACAAAGGACCGATTTCCGCCGGTCTAATGTCCATTGCTCGTGTTTCTTGGCCCAAGCAAGTCTCTTCTTATTATTGGTGTCCTTTAGTAGTGGTTTCTTTGCAGCAATTTGACCATGAAGGACTGATTTCACACAGTCTCCTCTGAACAGTTGATGTTGATTTTGTCTGTTACTTGGACTCTGAAGCATTTATTTGGGCTGCAATTTCTGAGGCTGGTAACTCAAATGAACTTATCCTCTGCAGCAGAGGTAACTCTGGGTCTTCCTCTCCTGTGGCAGTCCTCATGAGAGCCAGTTTCATCATAGCGCTTGATGGTTTTTGCGGCTGCGCTTGAAGAAATGTTTCGGATTGACTGACATTCATGTCTTAAAGTAGTGATGGACTGTCGTTTCTCTTTGCTTATTTGAGCAGTTCTTGCCATAATATGGTATTTTAGCAAATAGGGCTATCTTCTGTATACCACCCTAACTTGTCACAACACAACTGATTTGGCTAAAACGCATTAAGAAGGAAAGAAACGTTTAACAAGGCACACCTGTTAATTGAAATGCATTCCAGGTGACTACCTCATGAAGCTGGTTGAGAGAATGCCAAGAGTGTGCAAAGCTGTCATCAAGGCAAAGGGTGGCTACTTTGAAGAATCTCAAATATAAAATATATTTGGATTTAACCCTTTTTTGGTTACTACATGATTCCATATGTGTTATTTCATGGTTTTGATGTCTTCACTATTATTATACAATGTAGAAAATAGCCAAAATAAAGAAAAAACGTGGAATCAGTAGGTGTGTTCAAACTTTTGACTGGTACTGTATATCGGTGCAATTTTGTGTTTAATGTATTCATGTTACGAGGGGATTTGGTCCTGTCTACAAACATGTTTTTTGTATCCTATGTGTAGGGGTCATGTTGTGTTGACCATGTTTCTGTGTCTCCTGTCTCCAGACTAAGCGTATGTTGGTGGAGAAGATGGGCAGGGAGGCAGTGGAGCTGGGTCATGGGGAGGCCAACATCACAGGTCTGGAGGAGAACACTCTCATCGCCTCCCTCTGTGACCTGCTGGAGAGGATCTGGAGCCACGGCCTGCAGGTCAAACAGGTCTGTAGACACACACACACGTGCATATACACACACATGCACTGAACAGAAACACACATACATGCACACTCTCTCTCTCTCATTAATCAGGTTTTATTGTAATGACAACATTGCATTTACAATATAAACCCACTCTCATGCTCAGTGCTCTACTTGGAAGAACCTGCTATAGGTCAGAGAGGTCAGTCTACCAACACTTTGGTTAATCAGGTGTTATAATCCATATGACCCTATTTCATTAGGCTTATTGACTGGTAATCCTCGATCTATAGTCTAGCAGTATTAGTGAATGTATTAGCTATTGTATTAGGGAGTGTATTGGCTATTAACAGTGTGTGGGTTGACCTCTAACCTCTGGACTGTGACCTCTGTAGGGGAAGTCAGCTCTGTGGTCCCACCTGCTGCACTACCAGGCCAGAGAGGAGAAACTGGAGCAGCAGCAGCAGCAGGCAGAGTCACCAGGTAAGACACACACACACACACTTTTTTATATATATATATATATATATATATATATATACACATACACACACACACACACACACACACACACACACACACACACACACACACTTATATATACACTGCTCAAAAAAATAAAGGGAACACTTAAACAACACAATGTAACTCCAAGTCAATCACACTTCTGTGAAATCAAACTGTCCACTTAGGAAGCAACACTGATTGACAATAAATGTCACATGCTGTTGTGCAAATGGAATAGACAACAGGTGGAAATTATAGGCAATTTGCAAGACACCCCCAATAAAGGACTGGTTCTGCAGGTGGGGACCACAGATCACTTCTCAGTTCCTATGCTTCCTGGCTGATGATTTGGTCACTTTTGAATGCAGGCGGTGCTTTCACTCTAGTGGTAGCATGAGACGGAGTCTACAACCCACACAAGTGGCTCAGGTAGTGCAGCTCATCCAGGATGGCACATCAATGCGAGCTGTGGCAAGAAGGTTTGCTGTGTCTGTCAGCGTAGTGTCCAGAGCATGGAGGCGCTACCAGGAGACAGGCCAGTACATCAGGAGACGTGGAGGAGGCCGTAGGAGGCCAACAACCCAGCAGCAGGACCGCTACCTCCGCCTTTGTGCAAGGAGGAGCAGCAGAAGCACTGCCAGAGCCCTGCAAAATGACCTCCAGCAGACCACAAATGTGCATGTGTCTGCTCAAACGGTCAGAAACAGACTCCATGAGGGTGGTATGAGGGCCCAACGTCCACAGTTGGGGGTTGTGCTTACAGCCCAACACCGTGCAGGACGTTTGGCATTTGCCAGAGAACACCAAGATTGGCAAATTCCCCACTGGCGCCCTGTGCTCTTCACAGATGAAAGCAGGTTCACACTGAGCACGTGACAGACGTGACAGAGTCTGGAGACGCCGTGGAGAACGTTCTGCTGCCTGCAACATCCTCCAGCATGACTGGTTTGGCGGTGGGTCAGTCATGGTGTGGGGTGGCATTTCTTTGGGGGGCCGCACAGCCCTCCATGTGCTCGCCAGAGGTAGCCTGACTGCCATTAGGTACCGAGATGAGATCCTCAGACCCCTTGTGAGACCATATGCTGGTGCGGTTGGCCCTGGGTTCCTCCTAATGCAAGACAATGCTAGACCTCATGTGGCTGGAGTGTGTCAGCAGTTCCTGCAAGAGGAAGGCATTGATGCTATGGACTGGCCCGCCCGTTCCCCAGACCTGAATTCAATTGAGCACATCTGGGACATCATGTCTCGCTCCATCCACCAACGCCACGTTGCACCACAGACTGTCCAGGAGTTGGCGGATGCTTTAGTCCAGGTCTGGGAGGAGATCCCTCAGGAGACCAACCGCCACCTCATCAGGAGCATGCCCAGGCGTTGTAGGGAGGTCATACAGGCACGTGGAGGCCACACACACTACTGAGCCTTATTTTGACTTGTTTTAAGGACATTACATCAAAGTTGGATCAGCCTGTAGTGTGGTTTTCCACTTTAATTTTGAGTGTGACTCCAAATCCAAACCTCCATGGGTTGATAAATTGGATTTCCATTGATTATTTTTGTGTGATTTTGTTGTCAGCACATTCAACTATGTAAAGATAAAAGTATTTAATAAGATTATTTCTTTCATTCAGATCTAGGATGTGTTGTTTAAGTGTTCCCTTTATTTTTTTGAGCAGAATATATATACACACACACACCTTACATGGTCCATTTAATCTACAACATTGACATAAAACACATGTGCCTCCTACCCTCAATCCATTCAGTCACACACTATCCATAGCCAATGAATCCCATGAAATACTCCATTTGAAATTCTACTCCTGTGTTAAAATTAATCTACGGACCTTTCACACTCCAGTGGCATCTGATTTCAATGGGAGCGCTGCCAAAGCTGAGGTGTGTGTGCTGCTTTCTCCCTCCCACAGTGTCAAACGGTCCAGAGAGACGAAAGTCTGAGTCGTCAATAGGGATGCCATCGCTGCGAGCGTCCGTCATACAGGATATGAGGTACGAATTCCCCACCACTGAACCTGTACATTACGATGTTACATAGTTAGATGGTATTATCTCCCAACTTTATCCATGTAAGTCAACAATTTGTTTTGTTATATGCTGTTATTTATTTTTTTATTCTTACCACCTCACCTTCTCTCACACATCCCCACTCCTCCCTCCTTCCCTTTCTCAGGCACATCCAGAGTATGGGGGCGATAAAGACGGATGTGGGCAGAGCGAGGGCCTGGATCCGTCTGTCTCTGGAGAAGAAGCTGCTCTCACAACACCTCAAACAGTTGCTGTCCCGCCAAGCCTTAACCAAGTACGCACGCACACATAAACACACAATATTATTCACATCGACAGTGTCTAAGCCATGGTTAATGTGTATTACGTGTGTGCTGTGTTGTTTCCAGGAAGTTGTATAAGCGCTACGCCTTCCTGCGCTGTGAGGAGGAGAAGGAGCAGTTCCTGTTTCACCTGCTCTCCCTCAACACTGTCGACTACTTCTGTTTCACCAGTGTCTTCACCACCATCAGTGAGTAGGACTTCAACATAACCACAATTCAACCTCAATATGACCATAATATAACCACTAATTTACCACAACCTATACAGAACAGTCACATCATAAGACGGTTGACCGACCTCGATCAGTCCGCGCACTAGCTAAAACAATTTAACTACAAGTCAACCACTTTAACTTACCACAAGTCAACAACAGCAAACCTTTCCACTCAGCCACTGGGGAGGGGATGGACGGTAGGCTTTGGAGAGTCCTAATTGGTGTGCTTGCCTTGGCCGATCACTGTTTTCCATGGAGGTTCATGTTAATGTAGATTTATAGGACTTTAACTTGGACCAATGGCAGAGACGGTATTAACCTGAGTAAAGCATGAGGCTATGTACATGTAATCAAAGATTGAGAGCAGGATTACATTATTCACATAGCAGTTTGCACTGATCAGCACCATAAAAAAAATGTCTCTCTAACACGCATACACGCGCACACACACATCATCAATAGCCCTGGGTTTGCTTTCTCTGGAACCCTTGCCTGCCGTTAGAGGAAACTGGGATCATTTGTTATAGTAAAATTCATAAATTAATTATTACTCTAAAGCAGTGCAAGCCACTGAAATGTCCCTGATTTCAGTTTGCCCTAGTTATATTTTTACTATAAAAATAAGAATACATTTATTCTTTCTGTGTTGAACTGAAATACTTTTTTTTTTTTTTGTCCCTGCAGTGATCCCGTACCGCGCTGTCATCATCCCCATCAAGAAGCTGAGCAACGCCATGACGACCTCCAACCCGTGGGTGTGTGTGTCGGGTGAGCTGGGCGACTCGGGCGTCAGGCAGATCACCAAGAACGTCCTGGAGATGACCTTTGATGTGAGTCTGAACTATGACCCTACAGCCAGGGCCCCCACGCCTCCTCTCATGTCTCTGTGACGTTCTGCAGCAAGGTTATATCAGCATTGATTGATGGTTTTGCTGAGAACGTCACTGAGTCATTGTTCGGTGCCCACTGGGGTGAAGTGGACGACTGTTCCCTTTTTGTGGCATGATCTCGCATGGTCTCATAAGGCGGAAGACTGACTAACTCACTCTCTACCATTCCATACTTACTACTAATCTCATTCACTCGTTCATTTATCCATTCATTCATCTTTGCGTGACTATTTGCTCTGATACCTTCCCCTCAGAGCCAGGGTTGATGAGTTAGAAGTTGGGGTCATGTAGCTGATTCCACTTGGTAGATATTGGAAGTGTGCTTGAATAGTAGTTAACTCTGTGAGATGCTGCCGGGCACAATGAGCGGATGGACCCAGACTTCTCGTTTTTTTCCCCTCTTTCCTACTTCCTTCCTCACAGGAAGTGCATGTCTCTACCTACTGAGCCTTTTTATAGTCTCTATTGATCTGAGTGGTGCCGTGTTCACTAGTGTTGGGTGGTAGCTCTTTGTGGCTTTGTGAGCAGTTTGTGTGATGGCTAACTATTCAGTATAGCTTTGTAGAGCATCTCTCTAGAGGAGCTTTGCTACAATGGTGGTGGTTTGGGTACACACCTGGTTTGTAGCCTGGTGAAGGGTAGTCTACTAGAAACCAGCAACCCAAGTCCATCCTCTCCCACTCATGCTGTCCATCATGTCCTAACACGTGTGTTCATCTCCCCCAGTCTGCTTTCAGGCCACACA
This sequence comes from Salmo trutta, assembly GCF_901001165.1. Classification (NCBI taxonomy): domain Eukaryota; kingdom Metazoa; phylum Chordata; class Actinopteri; order Salmoniformes; family Salmonidae; genus Salmo; species Salmo trutta. The sequence goes on along the minus strand of NC_042996.1, from coordinate 16,149,775 downwards.
CTCACATCGACGCCATGTTCAAGGTTAGAAACGCCATCTCCCTATCTCTCTCTCCCTCCCTCCCCCTCTCCACCGGACCCAGTTGGATCATCCCAGACCCAATGTTCACTGTGTACCATAGACTCCAGGGTCGTATTCATTCGGAACCAAACGGAAGAAAACTGACTGAAACAGGGGAGGGTCTACCTGAAGTTGTCCAATAACAAACACTCCTTTTTCTGTTATCCGTTGTAAAACATTTTTGCTACGGTGTGGCCTAATGAATACGACCCAGCTCTCTCTCTGGGTTGAGAGCTTCATCAACGATGGGTTGGTCTGGGTACTGTCTGTTGGTTATAGTGTATTGATGGTGTTCTAGATTTATGAAGAGTTATGTGTTTGTCCTTGAATGCCACTTAGTGTAGTTCAGCATTACATTGACATTTCCTTGACATGATGCTGATGTTATGCATATCAAATCAAAGTTTGTCACGTGCGCCGAATACAATAGGTGTAGACCTTACAGTGAAATGCTTACTTACAGGCTCTAACCAATCGTGCAAAAAAGGTATTTGGTGAACAATGGGTAAGTAAAGAAATAAAAACAACAGTGAAAAACAGTAGCGAGGCTATAAAAGTAGCGAGGCTACAAACAGACACCGGTTAGTCAGGCTGATTGAGGTAGTATGTACATGTAGATATGGTTAAAGTGACTATGCATATATAATGAACAGAGAGTAGCAGTAGCGTAAAGAGGGGTTGGCGGGTGGTGGGTGGTGGGACACAATGCAGATAGCTCGGTTAGCCAATGTGCGGGAGCACTGGTTGGTCGGGCCAATTGAGGTAGTATGTACATGAATGTATAGTTAAAGTGACTATGCATATAAGATAAACAGAGAGTAGCAGCAGCGTGAAAGAGGGATTGGGGGGGGGCACACAATGCAAATAGTCCGGGTAGCCATTTGATTACCTGTTCAGGAGTCTTATGGCTTGGGGGTAAAAACTGTTGAGAAGCCTTTTTGTCCTAGACTTGGCACTCCGGTACCGCTTGCCATGCAGTAGTAGAGAGAACAGTCTATGACTGGGGTGGCTGGGGTCTTTGACAATTTTATGGGCCTTCCTCTGACACCGCCTGGTGTAGAGGTCCTGGATGGCAGGCAGCTTAGCCCCAGTGATGTACTGGGCCGTACGCACTACCCTCTAGTGCCTTGCGGTCGGAGGCCGAGCAATTGCTGTACCAGGCAGTGATGCAACCAGTCAGGATGCTCTCGATGTTGCAGCTGTAGAACCTTTTGAGGATCTCAGGACCCAGGAATCCTCAGGACCAATGCCAAATCTCACTCAATGCACCAAGCTCACCTTCAACTAAAGGGTTTGGAACGGGGACGCAACTTTCTCCTAAGTGGCATTCAAGGGCATATTGTAGGAATTCTCACCTGTCATTGGCTGTATATTGGTCTAATGTAGACTTTTAGTTGATCAATTGGCTAGATAAGTAGGACTAGATTCGATAGAGGATTACACTGCATAGTTATAGAATTAACAGTCATACTGTTGTCGTTAACAAATGATTTCTGAATTATCGTTGTGAATTAACATAGAAAAAACATGACATCTTGATGCTGATTTCTCTCTCTCTCTCGTCTCTCTCTATAGTGTCAAAACCTGGGTAAGCTGACTACAGTCCAGTTGGGTCATGATAACTCTGGGCTGCTGGCTAAATGGTTGGTGGACTGTGTCATGGTCCGCAACGAGATCACAGGCCACACCTACAAGTTCCCGTGTGGGCGGTGGCTTGGCAAAGGCGTGGACGACGGCAGTCTGGAGCGCGTTCTGATTGGTGAGCTGGCGTTGCCCAACGCAGATGAGGATTGTGGGAGAGGGTGTCGCACGCCCGACATGCAGCATTCGCCGGGTCAGACCAGACGCTCCAGCATCACCTCGATGGGAGGACGCGGATACAGTGAGTAACATCCCTTCATGACATGACATGACCAATACCTGATTTACTGTTGACATAACTATAGATATTCACTTTTTGTCTCTTCCGTTGCAGAGCCCACCTCAGCTCAAATCCAGGAGGCCATCGGCGAGGCAGTGAACATCATCTGCAAACACTTCCACAAGCCTGAGAAAGAGGTGTGTGTGTGTGTGTGTGTGTGTGTGTGTTAGAGAAAGTGTGAGACCGACCTGAGAGAAGAAAATAACAAGCACCTGCTGCATGTTCTCCAATGAATCTGTTCATTTGAGTTCAGACAGTGAAGGGTCTGTATAATCAGTTTTTGACTCTCCTCATCTGGCAGGTTAATAGTCTCTGAGTTGCTCTGTCTGGGGAATTATGTCAGGGCAGAGAGCAGATGCTGTTTCTCTTTCATTATGAACACGATGAACTCATTCTAGTGCTTAACAATCCCTTCAACCCCCTGTCTGCACACTCTCTCTTTAAATATACTCTTCTTCTCTCTGTAGAATTACTCTCTCTGTGCTCCCCTCCAGCTTCTCTCACTCACTCACTCACTCACTCACTCAAGTGGCAGTGTTCATTATGTGAGTCTGTTTTATGGCTCTGTTTATAATGGTGTTTCTATTGAGGAAGTTCATGCAGTAATAGGAAATGTCTAAATGGCTGGCGCGTAGCCCCAGTCACTAACAGACCCCTGTCAGAGCAACAATAGGATAGATAGAGACCCCACACACCCCAGCCACGAGCTGTTCTCTACCTTACCGTCAGGCGGACGGTATCGGAGAATGAGGTCCGATACCAACAGGCTCAGAGACGGTTTCTCTCTACGAGCCATCAGACTGCTGAACTCTTGAACTGGACTGACCACCTGGTCTGATTCTCTACACTTTAGCACATATCACAACTGCTGCTACCAGACTTATTATTCTGCTCAATTTATACACTTCCCCCAATACACGTGTACGTGTTGGGCTATAAATTGTGCCTTCCTGTATTATGGTTATGCTAAAATCTATATTCTATTCTACTGAGCCATTTACTTTATGTTGGTATTATTATTTGTTACTATTTCTTATTGTTGTGTTGTCGAGAAGGAACCTGCAAGTAAGCATTTCATTGGACGATGTATACCATGCGTATCCCGTATATACAACTGATGAAAGTGAAACAAGTCTAAACCCCTGGAGAGAGCCGTTAACTCAGCATCTACATGACTTTCACTGGAGAAATAGTATAGTATAGCATTAGCCGCAGCTAATGTAAGGGCCTTCGGAGGAAAAAGGCCTTTATAGTGCTGTATAAATGCTCTCCACTGTCACATGCTGGTGAACTCTGTGAGGGGGAATATGAGAATAAAGGGAATGTTATGTTGATTTCAAGTGAACATTTCACTGTTTCTAATTGGTGCTTCAAAAGGGTAGTGTTGCATCATGTTCGTTGTTTGAGAATCAACAATTGGTACCTTTTTTTAAGTCTCAAAGGTTAATGAAATGATGCGGAAGCTCTCTTTCTGAACATCTGCCTCTCTCTTTCTTTCTCTCCCTCTCTCTTTCTTTCTCTCCCTCTCTCCAGAGGGGCAGTCTGACCATCCTGCTGTGTGGGGAGGTTGGTCTGGTCGGGGCTCTGGAGCAGTTCTTCCACAACGGCTTCAAGTCCGCCCGCCTCTTCCAGAAGACTGTCTTTGTCTGGGACTTTGTGGGTGAGTGGCCTACCTACACACCGTTGCCTCCATCTAGTGGAATAACCTAGAAATACCACATCATTCTCCCTGCGTATGATACATTTAGATGGATTGTGGGGTTATTCTTCTATGAAGGTGCTAAAGTGCACCCGCTATCCATCTTTATGGTATGATTATAGATCTATGTAATAGGCTTCCCTCTAGTGGTGAAAACTAGGATATCGCATACTGTACTTCCCCAATGGAAATAAAATAGTCCATTTAAAAAGTCCCTTTGATACTCAAAGTAACCCCGCAGGTAGCTGCTTTAGCGGTCATATGAAACGGCTGCTTCATCCTTTTATTAATATTCATAACACAGCTTTTGACTGATATGATAAAGGATATGAGATTATGGTTTCCATAGAGCACTTTACTTGCACAGATCAAAGGTTCAAATATAATGGAGCTTGAACCCCTGACATACTCTCTAGATCAATCAATCAATCAAATGTATTTATAAACCTCTTTTTAGCAGTTGTTACAAAGTTCTTCTATAGTAGGCCCTACCTCCATGTCCCCTCTTCTCTTCCTGTTCTCCTCCTCTGCCCCCACCTCCCTAACATATCTCTTCCTCTCGCCCGCTACAGAGAAGGCGGTGGCTTACATGGAGTCAGCAGACCAGATGGGGGACATGCAGGAGACTGCTGAGCCCCTGGGCCTGACCTGTGTCTCTCTCTGTCACTATGTCAGTGCCATCAACTCCTCACCCAGGAACATTGGCAAGGACGGCAAGTTCCAGCTGCTTGTCTGCCTGGGGGCAAGGTGAGGGCACAACTCGCACGCAGTGAGACAGAGATGGGGCGACAGGTAGCATAGTGGTTAGAGCATTGGGCCAGTAACTGAAAGGTTACTTTGTCTTTGTCTTCAAAAAAGAAAAGGAACACAGCTAACTCTCACAGGAGTGCGCGCCACTGAGCTCATGTCATTTTCTCACTCATCTACTTCCAGGACCTCTTATTCTCGCCCCATTCACAGTAGAAGCATGAAACAATGTTCTAAAGACTGTTGACATCGAGTGGAAGCCTTAGGAAGTGCAAAATGAACCCTAAGTCACTGTATACTGGATAGGGAATCACTTGAAAAACTACAACCCTCACATTTCCACACTTCCTGGTTGGATTTTTCTCAGGTTTTTGCCTGCCATATGAGTTCTGTTATACTCACAGACATCATTCAAATAGTTTTAGAAACTTCCGAGTGTGTTCTATCCAAATCTACTAATAATATGCATATCCTACCTTCTGGGCCCGAGTAGCAGGCAGTTTAATTTGGGCACGTCATTCATCTGAATTTCCGAATACTACCCCCTCTCACTAAAAAGTTAACTGACTTGCCTAGTTAAAGGTTAAATAAAAAAATTGAGCTGTAGTTGTTATTGGCACAAAGCATCTAGATGTCTGTATTGGGAATCAACATCACACTTCTAAATAGTCTCATTGGTGACATGGAACCAAATGTTTAGCAAACATACTCCTAATTATCTCCTCTCGCTTTGCAGAGATCGTCTGCTGATTCAGTGGCTCCCTCTGTTGGTGGAGTGTCCAGTGATCCAGCGGATGTACGAGGAGTCTGCTCTGCTGCGGGACCGGACCACGGTCAACGCTCTCATCGCTGTCCTGCAGACTCTCCACGACTTCCCCATCACCCTGGAGGCCTCGCTCGTCAAGGGCATCGACCTTTAACCCCTACCACACAGCCTGTGGGGGGGGGGGGGGGTCCAGGACTACATTACCCACAAACCCTTGCTCTGTTCCCTTTTGCCCTTTCACTGTCGACTTCAGCTGATTCACTCTGGGAAAAGTCTTATAGGGAGGAAGTAAAGACTGAGGACTTTATAAAGAGACCAGAGACGGTTCGCTACCAAAGCAATCAATTCCACTGCTTCAGAACAGAAGCTTGGGCTTTGAATCATTGATGAGTGATGATGCAGTATTATTATTACATAGCTTGTGGTTTTGAAAATATCCTTTTTGATATTTAATAAGAAGGGACTGTTTTTAAAGAAAACCCGTGGATGTTTCCCTATGTGCTAGATGTGTGTAGCCCACTGTAGGTAGCTCTTCAATGGACACTTTTAGCCTGTGTGATGGAGATCCTATCTTTGCCTGTCTGCCATCTCTGTCTGCTGGATCCTGCTCCAACTTCAGCTAGTGTTAGCATTAGCAAGCATGCCTGTGGGTCATAGTAGGCCAGGAGAAAGGAAACCAAAACAGAAAGTGACTGTTTGCCCCTGCTGCCTCTCCATAGTCTCTGCACTGGGAATATCTGTGGGTGAAACTTCATCAGTTGGATGAAGATGACTACCATGGAAAGAAAAACTGGACTCATCTGCTTTCAGCACTACACTGAGTTGTGTGCAATGCAGCTTTTTGATTGGATGTTGGTTCATTCCAGAAACACCTACTGTGTTGGGCTGGATCTTTGTTCTGCTTTGTGATTGGCTAGCAGATCTTGGTGGACACAAACACTGCGCTGAATTGGAGAGGTCTTTCCTAGGGGGGCAGGGACTTTTCTAGGGTTGCATGGACATTCCAAACAAATTACAGGCATTGACCTGACCCTATTTCAAACTGTGTGTGTGTCTATATAGTGTACAAAACATTAAGAACACCTTCCTAGTATTGCGATTTGGGGCACCTCCCCCTTTTGGCCTCAGAACAGCCTCAATTCATCACGGCATGGACTCTACAAGGAATCGAAAGTGTTCCACAGGGATGTTTGTCCATGTTGACTCCAATGCTTCCCACAGTTGTCAATTTGGCTGGATGACCTTTGGGTGGTGGACCATTCTTGATACACACAGGAAACTGTTGAGTGTGAAAAACCCAGCAGCGTTGCAGTTCTTGACACAAACCAGAGTGCCTGGCACCTACTACCATACCCCGTTAAAATAAACTGAAATATTTTGTCTCGCCATTCACCCTCTGAGTGGCACACATAAACAATCCATATCTCAATTGTCTCAAGACTTAAAAATCATTCTTTAACCTGTATCCTGCCCTTCATATCTACACTGATTTGAAGTGGATTTAACAAGTGACATCAATAAGGGATCATAGCTTTCACCTGGATTCACCTGGTCAGTCTATGGAAAGAGTTGGTGTTCATAATGTTTTGTACACTCAGTGTATGTGTTCTCTCCTAATGTTATTTTTATATTAGAAATCGTAATGGTCAATGTATTCAATTTCATCCTGGTTTCTGTCATGCACTGTGTGTGAGTGTGAGCGTGCGTGCATGAGTGTGAGTGTGAGCGTGCGTGCGTGCGATTTGTTGATCTCAAATGGACACTTACTCTGCATTACTCTGTGTGGTATAGAAATGTTCCAGACCCTTATTAATGTGATACATGTGAAATACACTGGAATATTAAACAATTGCAATAAGAACCTATACATACAACCCCTAATGATGTATTTATCATAAATGCCTCAAACCTTCCTATGATAAGTGATTATTTTCTGGTGATTGTTAACTCCTTCTGGGACTATTTCTAGCTGGTTGTATTTTTCAATCGAAAATAGATCTCTTGCCACTTTTTCAATTAACCTTGATGAACATGTTCTTATATTTCTGTAACAAGTGTAAATAGGGTGTTTATGCATGTGTACTAAAAAGGGTGATCAAAATACATGTTGACTAAAGTTAGGCTAACTATGACCAGACAATAGATTTGAACCCAACCAAAAGGGAAAACTGACAGATTCCGAATATCACTTTTAACTGTTTTGACCACAGTACTTTTCCAGTATTAACGCATAAAAGGACCGCAAATTTGTTTTTAATGTCCTGATTTGATGTATTTATTCCTATAAACTGTGGTAGTAATCAAGAAACTTTGAGACACTGGTCGCGACAGGGGCAAAGAGCCACCTGTGAAATACCTGGAAGTTACATGCTGCATGTTGATCCATGTGACTTTCCTTCTATAACATTCACAGTTTGGTCCTGCTACTAGGTTCCTACTGTTTTGTGTATCCATGGATTCCAAAAATCAAAAAACCTATCTTCCTGTATGTGTAAGAAGCAACAAACATAGGAGGATGATCGACTCTAGAGGTGTTTAGCGCGTAGCTGTGAGCAAAGTGTCGGTCTAGTGTAGAGAGAATGGGGTCCCTCTTTGCATCTGCTAAAGTGCTACTGCATGTGGTGTACTCTGTTACTTAGCTGTATACTTTCTCCTAACACACCACTACAGCTAGACTCAGTCAGTTGTACTGTACTTCTGTCTTTATGTTACATGAACCTGTGACAAACGCTGTCCCCCGCTGGGTGGAATATCTGTCCTAACCTTACTAGGTAGGCAGTGCTACTATGGAACCTTAACTTTCCTACAAGTGCATGTGTAAACTGTATGTCCAGTGGGAGGAGATCGTGTAATGAATGGACATCTATGTCCGTGTAAATGATAACTGTTCTGATATTTATGATGCACTTCATTAAAAACTTGCTCAATATGTTTGATTCATGTGTCAGTGGCGGTTCTAGACCATTTCAACTGGGTGGGTCAAGCTGGGGCCAGTTGTACTGTTAGAGGGGCCAGTTACATTAGACGTTATTGTTGTCATATCGTTTTCTTCACTGCATTGCAGGCATTAGCAGGCAAAAGACCATGTTCATAATCATCATCGTTGCAACTGTCTCTAATATGTAAAAAAGAATGATAGCAAAAATGTGTTATGTAAAAATTATTTCATACTCCACATTTATGGGGGCCACAAGGGGGTCCAAAGTTGTTGTCACAGGGGCACTGCCCCCCCCCCCCCCAGAACCGCTAGTGTCGTGTGTGCGCCCAGCCCTCGGGTAAAATACTTGTCTATTGTGATACTGAGATCACCTCTATGGGTGGAGATGACATATGATCCTCATGAGAATTCAATGACAAACAATACGTTTTACTCATTGAGCAACTTCTGATTCCTGTTTCACTACCAAAACAACTCTTGTTACATACATGGTACGACCTGTTATTTTACGAATGTTTTCTAGCTGAATAACTTTTTAATGTTGTGTTTATTGCATTATTACTACTTGTTTAAAATAGACTAAATTGTCTGTTAAAACGACCTAATGTGCTCCACGTAGTCTAGCTACAGACATGCTGGCACTGTATTTTGGAGTAGTCACGCCTCCTTCGATTCACAGCGCACAGATTTCAACTGGTTCCTCCCCCCCATTTCCCGCCTAATTCCCCTCCTTGTATGGGCAATAGAATGCAGACGCAGTCAAAACTTCGGTTCCGTATGTAAATTGGTTTGATTGAAGAAAATCAGAAAATGGTGGAGTTGCCAAACGCGCATGCCTAAACATTTCGGATACTCCTAGGGAGAACTTCAAATGTGTCCTGTTCGCGTCCTCGCTTCCTTCTCAAAACCCATTGGATGAGAGAGCCAGAGGTCTCGCCCCTCTGACATTTTCCTCCAATGGGTTTTGAAAACAAGTTGTGGAGAGAGGACGCGAGCTAAAACAATTGAGATTTTCCCCAGACCCACAAGTAAAACGGCAACATCCGAACGGTGTGGACGCTAATGGTGTATTCATTATTACATGAGTTTAAATAGATTACTAAAGACGTTTTGTATAACTATTACAACTCGTTCATCATTGACTATAAATCAAGGTAAGGACATTACTTTGTTTGAAATAGAATTGGCTGTCTGTCCAGCTTCACAGTATGCCTGAAGTTATTCGAGGATGTAGGCTATTTAACATGGTTAAATATCTCTAAAAAGCCATTCAAACGTTTCTTTCTTATTCTAAATTGTTTTAAACGTTTTGAGTTAATTAATGTTTATTTCAGTGTTTTGTCAGCGAATGACAAACCCTGGAAATGGTATTCGTGTTGGGCGCTCATTTCTTCTGCTTGGCATCCAGTGACAATGAACGCTCACATTCTTTGATCAGGACTAGAGTCCTACAAATGTTTTGTTTTTGTGCAACACAATTCTAACCTACACTGTTTTAAAATAGTTACTTGATTTTTATTTTCTTCAAATAACATCAATACGTTATGTAGACTAGGCTGGTTTCGTTTTCAAAAGACACCATACCGCCGCATCAACAAAACCTTCAATGCAAACAGTGTAGGCTAGAATACTTGACTAAGAGTTAATCATTTCGTTGTGTTATAACCTTTTTTTTATTTTATCAAGTTACGATTACAATCTGAGTAAAATATTTTGGGTTTCGTTTGTGAGTGACATTTGAGTGGTAGGTGGGTGTGTGGCTCAGCGCCAAACATGCCTCTGGTCCCATTCCAATATTGTTCAACTCTATAACTTGTTTGCATGCATGGACTGTTGTTCAGGTCTTCTATCCTTAAATAATTAACACTTGTGTTAATAAACTTCCCAAAAGTAGGTAGCAACCAGCTTCTCTGAAATGTGCGTGTGTTTACAGTCCGGCCGTGGGTTTGGAACCTTCCCACTGCGCACTGACGCACAATAATTCGGAAAACAAAGACCTGGAGAACGACGCAGCAGCAGTGTTGTGTCACGTGGTAGTAGTTATTGTTTTTGGGTGGTTTTACGAACTGGTAGAAGCAGCATTCGTACTCGTAAGGTCAAATTGTGTCTGAATATACATGCTGCTTATGATGCAGGAGAACCAGAGGGGACCATGCTTTCTCGGTGGGTGGTGATCGACACATGCAAGTCTTTTTTTTTCTTTTTTTTATAATAATGTTATTCTAAAAACCAGTCGACAATGCAATGGTTGTTTTCATTTGAACTAATTGTTGGTGAAAAAACGATTAAAAGCAGTTAATTTGAACGTAGTAAATTTCGCACGCACATCACCGGTTCAGTGTACAGTTGGAACCATGCCGTCCCGCCTACATCCTTCGAAGCATGTTGGCTATTAGGCATATATATAAACTCTGCAAAAAAAGAAACGTCCTCTCACTGTCAACTGCGTTTATTTTTTAGCAAACGTAACATGTGTAAATATTTGTATGAACATAAGATTCAACAACAGACATAAACTGAACAAGTTCCACATATGTGACTAACAGAAATGGAATAATGTGTCCCTGACCAAAGGGGGGGTCAAAATCAAAAGTAACAGTCAGTATCTGGTGTGGCCATCAGCTGCATTAAGTACTGCAGTGCATCTCCTCCTCATGGACTATACCAGATTTGCCAGTTCTTGCTGTGAGATGTTACCCTAGTCTTCCACCAAGGCACCTGCAAGTTCCCAGACATTTCTGGGGGGAATGGCCTTAGCCCTCACCCTCCGATCCAACAGGTCCCAGACGCGCTCAATGGGATTGAGATCCGGGCTCTTTGCTGGCCATGGCAGAACACGGACATTCCTGTCTTGCAGAAAATCACGCACAGAACGAGCAGTATGGCTGGTGGCATTGTCATGCTGGAGGGTCATGTCAGGATGAGCCTGCAGGAAGGGTACCACATGAGGGAGGAGGATGTCTTCCCTGTAACACACAGTGTTGAGAATGCCTGCAATGACAACAAGCTCAGTCCAATGATGCTGTGACACATCGCCCCAGACCGTGACGGACCCTCCACCTCCAAATCGATCCCGCTCCAGAGTACAGGCCTTGGTGTAACGCTCATTCCCACAAAGATAAACGCGAGTCCAACCATCACCCCTGGTGAGACAAAACCGCAACTCATCAGTGAAGAGCACTTTTTGCCAGTCCTGTCTGGTCCAGCGACGGTGGATTTGTGCCCATAGGCAACGTTGCTGGTGATGTCTGGTGAGGACCTGCCTTACAACAGGCCTGCAAGCCCTCAGTCCAGCCTCTCTCAGCTTATTGTGGACAGTCTGAGCACTGATGGAGGGATTGTGTGTTCCTGGTGTAAATCGGGCAGTTGTTGTTGCCATCCTGTACCTGTCCCGTAGGTGTGATGTTCGGATGTACCGATCCTGTGCAGGTGTTGTTACACGTGGTCTGCCACTGCGAGGGCGATCAGCTGTCCGTCCTGTCTCCCTGTAGCGCTGTCTTAGGTGTCTCACACTACGGACATTGCAATTTATTGCCCTAGTCACATCTGCAGTCATCATGCCTCCTTGCAGCATGCCTAAGGCACGTTCATGCAGATGAGCAGGGACCCTGGGCATCTTTCTTTTGGTGTTTTTCAGAGTCAGTAGAAAGGCATCTTTGGTGTCCTAAGTTTTCATAACTTTGACATTAATTGCCTACGTCTGTAAGCTGTTGCATGTTCATTAATTGTTTATGGTTAATTGAACAAGCATGGGAAATGGTGTTTAAACCGTTTACAATGAAGATCTGTGGATTTATTTGGATTTTTACGAATTGTCTTTGAAAGACTGGGTCCTGAAAAAGGGACGTTTCTTTTTTTTTTGGTTGCGGTTACGTCAGAGCTGGTATTATACAATCGTTTGTGCGCTCAAGATTTACGACCGGTCCTGCTGACCACATGTATGGCTTTTAGTGTATCATTTAAAATGTATATATATATGAGGTAGGCTACTACATTCACCGCGGTTAGCTTAACCTTTTTACGTCTTTGGCACGATGAAACAAAAAAAGCTTCAATCACGATGTATCCCTCTTATCCATTTCCACATCATAATCGGATCTGTGACCACGGACAATCGAGCATCACATGGATGCTACCACATGCCCGCATCCCTGCTCTAGAGAGTCGGGACCACATGGCTTTTTGTTGCATCAGCACTGTGGTTGCATAACAGCGTCACGGTACATGGCCAGGCTGTGCTGTTCTGGTCTCATTGACGTGATAACCTAGTTCTCTCTGTCTGGAACTCTGGGCCGTGCAAGCATTAAGGGGGTTCGTCTCCACAGTGTGTGATGCTGGCCTATGACTGTATTATGTTCATAGTAATGCATGAACAGGGCCATAACCAGGGTTTTAGTGAGGTCCTGAAGCTCATTTACTGCTTTTCTATACAATTAAAACACTTCAAAATGCTATTTGGAGAACATCAAAAATGATTTGGGCTATTATAAACTTGGCTGCTGTAGGTTGTTTCACCTCAGTCAATCTACAAACACAGCCTATTAGCTATACAATTGTAATGTTTAGGGGGGGAAGTATGATAAATGATTCACACTGTATTATCAGATGAAATGGGAACTTATTACATTTATCATTTACATTTTAGTCATTTAGCAGACGCTCTTATCCAGAGTGACTTACAGTAGTGAATGCATGCATGAAATGATGATTTTTTTTTTATTTTTTTTTTGTACTGGCCCCCGTGGGAATCGAACCCACAACCCTGGCATTGCACACACACCATGCTGGTGCTGCAAACACCATGCTCTACCAACTGAGCCACAGGGAATACAGTTATAGAACTGTATTGTTTGCATTTTAATATAGGCCTATAGGGAAGATATATATTAATCTTTTTTTTTTTTAAGCTTCTAACTTTTTTGCTAATATTCTTACAGATTTTCTCAAAAGACCAACCCACATGAGGCACTGACTCCAAGTTTGGGACCCACTGTACTAACCTCTCTGAGTGCTTCCTCTGCGTTCTCCTGCACGCGTGCCTCAGTCTCACCACACCACTATCTGTCTCAGTAGCCTACTTACTCTCTTTAAAGCAAAGTTATGACTAATTAGTCAAATAAAAATCATCCTGTTGAGGTAGGCTCCGTTTAACGGTAGCTGGTTTGGTAATTCTAGCCAGAACACTTAAACGTTACCGCAATAGAAGTCTCTGCCGGTAGCTAGCCACCTGACTGACATATCGATAAGAAATGACTTACCAGTTCTGCAGTCATTCTTCGAGAGTTGTTTTGTTTATTTGGGGGATCTGTAGACAGGAGTCGTGGGGCGGTTTTAAAATTGTATTTTTTTTTCTTCACATTAGACAAAATGACCGAGGTCCGGACCTCTATGTCCTCGTATGTAGTTACGGCCATGTGCGTGAATTATGAAGACTGTTATTCCATGCTGTTGTGAACTGAACTCTCATGAAGAGATGGGACAGGGACAGGAAACTCTTATGAACAGTCAACCTTTGAATGAAAACAGTTAGTCGCCCGACCTGTATACTGTTGAATCAGTGATATACTGTTGAATCAGTGATTAGGCTATCCTCTCCAAGAAATAGACCGATGGGTGTGTCATAATTCTTGCCAGATTACATATCATATCCATAGACTGTACATAAACATATGTGAGTGTAAGCTATCATTGCTTCATTCCTGTATGTCCCAGATGTTTGGCTTCCACAAGCCCAAGATGTACCGGAGCCTAGACGGTTGCTGTATCTGTCGGGCCAAGTCTTCCAGCTCCCGCTTCACCGACAGCAAGCGCTACGAGAGGGACTTTCACAGCTGCTTCGGGTGAGTGGACCACTCCTCTATACGCTGGCTCATACCCAGAGCTCAGACCCTGGGCAGGTCCAGCTCTCAGCCTCCCTCTGCAGCTCAACTCTGGGGGTAGAGAGGTTGAGGCCTTAAGACTTTCTCTGTCAGATTTGGACAGTAAAGTCATCACGTTCTTTTTAGGATTTTTGCCAATGCTCATTCTCATGACTATGCGACCCCTTGTTATAGCCATGCACTCTGTAATGCAATTAGATATTTATTCCATTTTGGAGACAGTTTTTTGTTTTAACTCCCAATGCAATAACCTAAATAATTGAGTGTTTTACCCATGGAGTTTATCAAACTAGGACATTTTTGTATGAAACCAGAATTGAAAGAGTTTTACATCCTCACCTTGTCACTCTGCCTCTCCGCTATTGGCCGGGCCAGTATGCGTCAGTCCATTGCTATGGTAACCGGTGATGTGAGTCAACAGGAGAAGCGTTCTGGCAGAAAATAGCTCTGACCGACTCCCACTGACTGGAGCAGGGATAATAATAACCATACGCTGAGCTTCAAGGCTGTCATCATTCATTCTCTCTCTCTCCATATGAAACTCATCCTCATTCTCCCCCCTATAATGTGTCCCTGCAGGCTGAGTGAGATGCGTTTTGGGGAGATCTGTAATGCCTGTGTTCTCCTGGTGAAAAGGTGGAAGAAACTCCCAGCCGGATCCATAAAGAACTGGAATCATGTAAGGCCTCTCAAAATCCATCCATACTCCCATCCACTCTCAGTATTCCAAATAATAAGTCTTAAGACAACACTTACAGGGGGTGACTGACGCAACACCTGTAGGCGTATAATAACCACTTTTCCTTAGATACAGTACACCCTGTTTGTTTGCTGTCCTATAGGCCATTCTATACATTCATGCCGTTACCTTGGAAACAGACATCCATCCTGCTCTGATGTCACTCAACCCTTCTCTCCCGTTTCACAGGTTGTTGACGCTAAAGGTTCAGGGTCAAGCTGGAAGACAACAGTGAGGTCCAAGAAGATGAAGAGAGCCAGGCCAAGCCAGATCAGCCGAGTGCAGAAGGGGCTCAAGAGACACAGTAAGCAGCTGATGCTCTGTCTCTCGGCTACGCTGCCTTGTGCAGCGCAAACTTTGGTGTTTCAAAAGTAAATGTATCACAACTCTTCTCTCCATTATTTATCCTTCCTAAAGGGCTGTGAAACAAGAGACCTTGATTGATATTTGATTGATATTTTTGGACTAATTCCAAAATTAATATTACAGATGTTTATCTGAACCATGCCTGCTATGTTATAAATAAGTTGAGAAGAGTTTCTGATTGTGCTCTGCCTGGCCCCCACAGACTCTGACGCCCACAGCAGCACCTCCAGTGCCTCCCCTGCCCATTCTCCCAGCTACAGCAACCAATCAGACGAGGGCTCAGATGTGGAACTCTCACCAGGTGCCACCCACTCGCCAGTCTTCTCTTTCCTGGACCTCACCTACTGGAAAAGGTAATTGCCGGTCTGGTGGAATCAGGGTCCTATTTATCAGGCACCAAAAAGACTGAAACTAATGAGGAACTATATGAGCTTGTCCAATGAGACACTCGTTTTCTGTTGCAAAATGCCTTGCTACGGTGTACCCAAATGAATACATCCCATGTTACACTCCACCAGTTTGGGTTCAGATGCTGTATTTCCTCATAATTAATGCATCATTAAAGACAATACTGTGCAGCCATATTCATCAACCTGGCCAAGGCTTCGACTCTGTCAATCACCGCATTCTTATCGGCAGACTCAACAGCCTAGGTTTTTCAAATGACTGCCTCGCCTGGTTCACCAACTACTTCTCAGATGGAGTTCAGTGTGTCAAATCGGAGGGCCTGTTGTCCGGACCTCTGGCAGTCTCTATGGGGGTCCCACAGGGTTCAATTCTCGGGCCGACTCTTTTCTCTGTATATATCGATGATTTCGCTATTGCTGCAGGTGATTCTTTGATCCACCTCTACGCAGATGACACCATTCTGTATACTTCTGGCCCTTCTTTGGACACTGTTAACTAACCTCCAGACGAGCTTCAATGCCATACAACTCTCCTTCCGTGGCCTCCAACTGCTCTTAAATGCAAGTAAAACTAAATGCATGCTCTTCAACCGATCGCTTCCGGCACCTGCCTGCCCGTCTAGCATCACTACACTGGACGGTTCTCACTTAGAATATGTGGACAACTACAAATACTTAGGTGTCTGGTTAGACTGTAAACTCTCCTTCCAGACTCACATTAAGCTTCTCCAATCCAACATTAAATCTAGAATCAGCTTCTTATTTCACAACAAAGCATCCTTCACTCATGCTGCCAAACATACCCTCGTAAAACTGACTCGCCTACCGATCCTTGACTTCGGCGACATAAATTACAAAATAACCTCCAACACTTTACTCAACAAATTGGATGCAGTCTATCACAGTGCCATCTGTTTTGTCACCAAAGCCCCATATACTACCCACCACTGACCTGTATGCTCTCGTTGGCTGGCCCTCGCTCCATATTCGTCGCCAAACCTACTGGCTCCAGGTCATCTATAAGTCTTTGCTAGGTAAAGCCCCGCCTTATCTCAGCTCAATGGTCACCATAACAGCACCCACAGGTAGCACGCGCTCCAGCGGGTATATTTCACTGGTCACCCCCAAAGCCAACTCCCCCTTTGGCCGCCTTTCCTTCCTTCCAGTTCTCTGCTGCCAATGACTGGAACTAATTGCCAAAATCACTGAAGCTGGAGACTCATATCTCCCTCTCTGACTTTAAACATCAGCTGTCAGGGCAGCTTACAGATCACTGCACATGTAAATAGCCCACCCAACTGTGTAACTCTGTTTTTGTGTCACACTGCTTTGCTTTATCTTGGCCAGGTCGCAGTTGTAAATGAGAACTTGTTCTCAACTGGCCTACTTGGTTAAATAAATGCGAAATAAAAACAAACTCCTTAGCCCTATTTAATCCTCCTTCATGGTACATTTTGTTTGATTTGATTCCCTCACTCACTATAGTGCTTTGCTGTCTTGACCGTCCTCTGTGGGTTTTAGGCAGAAAGTGTGCTGTGGCATCATCTACAAGGGACGCTTCGGAGAGGTACTCTTAGACCCCCACCTCTACAAGCCCTGCTGCCAGAAGAAACGACAGCACGAGCCAGGAGAGGAAGAAGCACAGGCGAGCAGAGCGAACGTGATGCGGCCCGCCCCACCGAACAGCCCCCCTCCCCCCCAGGATAAAGAAGATTAGGGGAGGGGAAGTAAGAGTGGGGATTTGATGTCATAATGTCACATGACACTCTACGGAAGTCAGATGGAGACCGTTGGGATTTTATGACGTCCTGGAGCGCTCTCAAGACAGTCTACTGGGATTGCTTTCTATTCAAGAGCAGCTGGACTACTAATCAAATGTTGTGTTCTGTACCAGGATGCAGTGAGGTTTGTTCTATTATATCTGTTAACAAATATCGACTCTTTCTCTCTGAGTGCTATGAGATTGTGAATATTCACAATTTGGTTTCAATATGAAATGCTGGATTCACAAAAGCTGCGTGAGAAAGGGCGACCTCTGGAGCTGTACCTTTTTATAGTAGGATAGAGCCATATCCATTAGGATAGAGAACAGCCTTCCACACTTTGCCTTCTCATGTCCTGTACCCCACACATATATGTGCGTGCAAACACACACACGTCGGCCCTGGTCACATTCTGAAAGGATGTATTATATTTATTAAAAAAATGATTCACTTTTCTTTCCCTTACGCAACATGGTCACTGATCAGACATCTAATATTGTTAGGGTAAAGCTGTAGAAAATGTTATTTGACAAATTATGTCAGAGGTGTGAAAAGTGGGAAGAAAGGATGCAATTTTAAAGAATTTGTCCAGAGCCTTATTCTTTGGTAAAGGGACACATGTACACAACCAATGTCATATATACCCTTGATTGTGTACTCTCTGAGATATTGATACTATACTCTTTCCAGTGCACATTTCATATTTGAGTTTGTAATATGTAAGGCCAGTGATCTTGTTCATTGTCTTTGAATGTGCTTTGTACGTACATCCAAACATTTTAAGGGAGCCTATAGTGTGCCCTCTAAGCAGTGATCTTGACGTAAGCACTCTCGATCGCCAGTCCTCATCTGAACCAATATAAGCTAAAACCCACAAGCTGACCTTGGAGCAGCACTTTTTGAGCACTTCCTATCTCAGTCTACGGACCAGTTTCATTTAGTTTCCTAGCCCCTTAGAGCATATCTGAAGGTGATGGTATAGTGGACACTTATTTATTCCTTTCAGTTCTGTGAACACAAACAGGGTTCTGGGAAGGGGCTAAGATGCTAAATGGAACTAGGCCTATGATGTCAAGACTGGCTGAGTGGGCCAACCAAAAAGATTCCCTGGTATTCTCCTATTGAGAGTTTCGATGCCTTTTAATTGTACTTTAGGTTTGACACCTTCCAAGAACTGTTCAAGTCCTGCAGGACTCGGTTGTACAAATCCGTCTCCATCTTTTGCATGATGACCTTAGGGGTGAAATAATAACACTATTTTTGTCTGTCACTTTGCCTCTGTTTGGCGCAAAATACTGTACAGTTCTGAATATATTTTTGTATATAAATGGACAAGACTACAACGTAGTGAATAGGCCACCAACATTTAGTTCTTAGTATATGTCCCAAAACTGTCATGGCTATTGAGGCTGGTTCTATACAATTGTCAGTACAAGGTCACTTTAATCTAAACCCCTCCCACATCCCTCATGTAGGCTACTTCTGTCTTCACTTTTATTTCAAGAAATGTGTTTTCTTGTTCTGTACCTCATGCATATTCACTACTGTTCATATCATTTAAATGTTCTTCAAACCACGGTAAGATTTTTTTGAAACTGACATTGTCTAGGCATTTTATTCTACAGTGAAATAGACTCAAGCCTGTATTTACATTGCATGCGGGGGGGGGGGTTATTGCAGATCTCTGTCAATGCATGCCTGCACCCAAATTGTGGACATTCAGTCAATGTATTTGTTATATTAGTATCTAGATGTGCAAGCTCACATGCCAAATTAATGCAAACTCATTATTCTGTAAGCTATCATGTTCAATATACAGTATTTTATTCTCTGCATATGGTTAATAATATTAACACTGAGTGTAGACAAAACACTTCCTATTTCCATGACACAGACAGACCAGGTGAAAGCTATGATCCCTTATTGATGTTATCTGTTAAATCCACTTCAATCAGTGTAGATGAAGGGGAGGAGACAGGTTAAAGAAGGATTTTTTTAAAGCCAAGAGACCATTGAAACATGGATTGGGTATGTGTGCCATTCAGGGAGAGAATGGGCAAGGCAAAATATCTGAGTGCCTTTAAATGGGATATGGTAGTAGGTGTGAGACGTACCGGTTTGAGTGTGTCAAGAACTGCAACACTGCTGGGGTGTTCACGCTCAACCGTTTCCCGTGTGTATCAAGAATGGTCATCCAGCCAACTTGACACAACTGTGCGACGCACTGGAGTCAACATGGGCCAGCATCCCTGTGGAACGCTTTCGACTCCTTGTATAGTCCATGCCCTGAGGAATTGAAGCTTTTCTGAGGGTAAAAGGAGGTGCAACTCAATATTAGGAAGGCGTTCCTCATGGTTTCTACACTCAGTGTATGACGACAGCTATTTCAACATACAGATGATCACCATGGTTTGATCAAAGCTTTACTACACAACCCTATTTGTAATGTATTTATGTATAAAGGCATCAGACATGGACTCCCGTTTTTTTTTATGTTCCTTTAATCTTCAGGTTTGATTGAATGTTAGGGAAAGTGGTAATTTCTCTTTGTTAATTTATTTGTATGTGTTTATCATTTTTTGGTTATTGTTGACTATTTTTATTACTTTCTCCTGTAACCTACCATAACCTTTGTTCTATTCACATTATGTAAAATGTTGCCATATACTGTGATATGGATTGTATCAAAACTATACTATTACTCATAGATTGTTTTTTTGTTTATGTAAACAAACTAGGTGTTATTCTCCTGAGATCTCCTTTACGGCTGTAGAATGTGCTTATTTTATCTGTGGTAGTGCTACTCCCCTGTGGGAGATATGCACTGTTATTTATCTGTCTTGGAAAGTCCTAATTATTTCTCAAAGCTAATTTTGTATTTTTATACACCATTGAAACTTGTTCATTAAATGTAGTTTTGCTTTTGAGCATCAGTCTTTTTTTTCTTCTCTCTCTGGAATATGCCTAATTGTTTTGGTCAGATATGCATCTTTACACAAAAGCCATGAATCTTCTTGAAGCGTTGTCCCTTTTAATCCAAGGATACAATAGCATGGCTGAAAAGTATAACTAACTATAATGCCATTGAAAGATGACTAGTTCAATGATTGTACTTCGACTATACTGTCTGAACCAGCCATCATGAAGACGGTCTACATTAGACACAAAATAGTACTATCTTACTGTGTTATAAAGGCATGTGTGGCCCTTGGTGATGATTTGGGGAAAAGTTCGTTGGGGAAAATCAAAAACCCAATAACGACCAACTGGAAAGAGGCAGGGCCATTCCTAGTAGAAAGGGTGCACACCTGCATTCATTAGTCATCTTCCCACCAACCAAACCAGTTCAACAGAGTCCTAAAGATGCTTGTGTAGTGTAGGCCAGATGTTTATATATTTTTTGTATTTAACTATGTTTTTATCTAAGAGTTCTAATTGGAGGCCATATTTAAAGCCTGTATCATTGCTACAGCCTGAGTGATTAATACTGATTTGTTGCTAATTCTGTAGTAAGCGTGTAGAATCTTTCAGTTCAGTTCAATTCCTTTATTGCCCACGCGAAGATGCCCTGTTTTGACATGGTTTCTGTTTTATAGTAAAACCATCTGTCATCATCCTCAAACAAACCATGTTTTTTTCTGGTCATAAAACTATTTGAATAATGATGTATTGTGTGAAATCCAGGCTTTATAAAGTAGGCTAGTCTCTATAGGACACTTTAAAATGTTCAGTTTTGTCACATCACAATGCCACAGATGTCTCAAGTTGAGGGAGTGTGCAATTGGCATGCTGACTGCAGAAATGTCCACCAGAGCTGTTGCCAGAGAATTTAATGTACATTTCTCTACCATAAGCTGCCTCCAATGTCGTTTTAGAGAATTTGGCAGTACTTCCAACCGGCCTCACAACTGCAGACCACATGTAACCACGCCAGCCCAGGACCTCCACATCTGGCTTTTTCGTCTGTTGGAGGGCGCTGAGGAATATTTTTGTCTGTATTAAAGCCATTTTGTGGGGAAAGACTCATTCTGATTGCCAGGGGCTGGCTCCCCAGTGGGTGGGCCTGGATGCCAAGTGGGTGAGCCTATGCCCTCCAAGGCCCAGCCATGGCTGCACCCCTGCCCAGTCATATGAAATCCATAGATTAGGGCCTAATGAATTTATTTAAATTGACTGATTTCCTTATATGAACTGTAACTCAGTAAAATCTTTGAAATTGTTGCATGTTACATTCATATTTTTGTTCAGTTTACATGGACATTCTTTTTTATAACTACCTTATCTCTGTACCCCACACATACAATTTGTAAAGTCCCTCAGTCGAGCAGTACATTTCAAACACAGATTAAACCACAAAGGCAGAGAGGTTTTCCAATGTCTCACAAAGAAGGGCAACTATTGCTAGATGGGTACAAATAAAACAAGCAGTTATTGAATATCCCTTTGTGCATGGTGAAGTTATTAAATACACATTGGGTGGTGTATCAATACCCAGTCACTACAAAGACACAGGCATCCTTCCTAACTCAGTTGCAGGAGAGGAAGGAAACCGTTCAGGGATTTCACCATGAGGCCAATTTTAAAACAGTTAAATGGCTGTGATCGGCAAAAACTGAGGATGGATCAAAATTGTAGTTACTCCATAATACAAACTAACCTAAATGACAGTGAAAAGGAAAAACAGGCCAAATATACGAGTTGCTAACCAAAACAACTTTGATGTTCCTGTGGCCTAGTTACAGTTTTTACTTAAATTTGCTTGGAAATATATGGCAAGATTTGAAAATGGCTGTCTAGCAATGATCAACAACCAACTTGACAGAGCTTGAAGAATTTTAAAAAGAAAATTGTGCAAATATTGTACAATCCAGGTATGAAAAGCTCTTAGGCTTACCCTGAAAGACAGCTGTAATCACGGCCAAAGGTGACTCTAACATGTATTGACTTGGGGTTGTGAATACTTATAGACATGTCTGTATTTCATTTTCAATAAATTAGCTAAAATTTCAAAAAATATGTGTTGGGTGAAACTTTTATGTAATCCATTTTGAATTCAGGCTGAAACACAACAACATATGGAATAAATCAAGGGGGATGAATACTGTCAGAAGACAATGTATGAACACTTCATAAGACATGAAAACAATGTTCAGAATGACAGAAAATTGGCTTTAAAACTGATTGCTTTATATTCTTCTAAACGTCAACCAAAAAGAATAGGACAAAACTGACTGAAGCATCCTATTAACTTTTCATAGGAATCAAAATCCTCTTGTAGCCTCATTCTAGATTAGAACTAAAGTTATTTGTTCAATTCCACCATTTCCTTGTAGTCCTTCATTTTCTTCATTTCATGCACTCGTGTTATTTACAAACTTACGTTTCTTTTGTCTTTATATGCCTCTATTTAGTAAAAAAATCCAGTTTTTTAAAATTTTCCTCTGTGACAATGTATTTTTTATTGAGTCAATGGCAGTTCTTATTTTTAAACCGATTTCTAGGCCTTTTCTCCCGCTTCGACAGCTGTCCCTATAATGTATATGGTCTCAACACTGAGTTATAGACTATAAAGTGTCTTTGGCTGTGCTAGTAAGTTGTTTTCATCTATAAGTCTTTGCTAGGTAAAGCCCCGCCTTATCTCAGCTCACTGGTCACCATAGCAGCACCCACCCGTGCTACTCCAGCAGGTATATTTCACTGGTCACCCCCAAAGCCAATTCCTCCTTTGGCCACCTTTACTTCCAGTTCTCTGCTGCCAATGACTGGAACGAATTGCAAAAATCACTGAAGCTGGATGCTCATATCTACCTCTCTAACTTTAAGCTCCAGCTGTCAGAGCAGCTCACAGATCACTGCACCTGTACATAGCCCATCTGTAAATAGCCCATCCAACTACCTCATCCCCATACTGTTATTTATTTTTTGCTCCTTTGCACCCCAGTATCTCTACTTGCACATTCATCTTCTGCACATCTATCACTCCAGTGTTTAATTGCGAAATTGTTATTATTTCGCCACTATGGCGTATTTATTGCCTTACCTCATTTGCACACACTCTATATAGATTTTTCTATTGTGTTATTGACTGTATGTTTGTTAATTCCATGTGTAACTCTGTGTTGTTGTTTGTGTCGCACTGCTTTGCTTTATCTTGGCCAGGTCGCAGTTGTAAATGAGAACTTGTTCTCAACTAGCCTACCTGGTTAAATAAAGGTGAAATAAAAATAAATATGTTATAATTGTTCTAGTTCCATTACTCAATTATGATATTTAACAAACTAAACATTACAATTGTAAAAATCCAAAGCGGTGGGTGGATGAATTACCGGTGTAGCCCACTAGGTATATAGTAAATTAAAAATATACAGTTTATACGATTTACCGTCCTTCCTAAATTGGTGTTTGAGTTGGATGCGCGTGCAAAGCAGGTGCTATATGACGTCACGTCGATGTTCTGTGCCCCAGCAGTCCGAATGTGGGAATTCGATTCATGTCCGGTACCCCCCCTCTACCTTTCCAAACAAAACAAACTTGAAAATTCTAACATATATTTTATGGAAAATATATTTCTGTTTCTGAACGATGTATGCTGCCTTCTTGACAACAAGACCGAGCGGCACAGATTACTGATCGATTTGAGAAGGTCGCTTCTCCCTCCCCGCTTTTGCCCATTCATGTCACGGGCCATAGCCCGGTGCAATTAGGCCTAATCGAACTCCCTCAATGTTTGGGCGTAGAAAGGTAGGCCTATATAAAGGTATGAGTTCGCACTCGTTTCCCTCTGTAAACTAACATCACTGTTTGGACGGGTTAGAGAGGGCTACCAGTACTTTATTTGGTGCTTGGATAGCACGCGTCGGGATTTGCAGCAACAGCATTTTCAACACACACACAACCAGCCACGAGGTTAGTCAGCTGTTTTCTGAACGTGGATGACGACATGGGTTTTCAATTTATAATGTTTACAGATTTTTCAAGAACTTCATACAAGTTGTATAATGATGGTTTAAGAAATGCAGTATTCGAGTTGCTGTTCATTCTTATAATTTTGGTTTGGGATGTGTTTGGGGCATCTGTGCTCTGTAGAGAGAGTAGGCTTTTGAAGAAGAGATGCTTACGGCGGGTCTGAAGGATGTGATACCGATTAAGCTGGAAGCGTTTTATAAGATTACGTAGAATTAACATCCCCGACTGATTCCCAAACAACGTTTAAAAAAACACAACTTTAAGCATGAGATGAATACGGTCGGCGACACAAAATGCGCACACATTGGGTATGTGTTTGGGAATACATGTTTAAATAACCATTGTTTTAACGACTTGTTTAACGTTGTCGCGTGCTATGTGAGTTCTATCTGCTGTTTCACGGTTCTCATATTAAAATCCATCAACACCGTATGTAATCACACCGGCTGTGCAATGGCCAAAAATGCGCTATGACGGGTTTGGCAATCACCCAGTGGCGGTTGAGGGTAGCGCGTTACTGGAACATGATCACATTTATGGAAACTCATAGCAGGAAAGTTTAATGGGGCCATCCTTTCTACTAGAAATTAAATTGGCCCATATTTAAAGCAACATCTGATAGTGATGATGCAAGAATATGACACATTTCATGGCCAACATTTTCATCCTATGGACATCAGTCACGACCATTACCTGTTCTGTCTTGAACCCTCTCCAGCGAGGATCTGAACATGGTGCAGCTGTCTCCATCCCCAGCCCGGGATGTGTCCCCTTCACCTGAGTGCTCCGAGAAGGGGAGGCAGGGGAGCCCGAAGGCAGGTAGCCCCAAGATGGGCTCCCCTGGTGGGCTGAGTTCTCTCCAGCTAGCCCTGGCAGCTTCCACTACCATCTACCAGGGCTACGAGAGTTACATCGAGGACGGCCTCATCTGCCTCAAGCACAAGATCCGCAACCTGGAGAAAAAGAAGGTAGGATGGATGACTTGACATAATTAGGGATTTGGTGGTGTTTGAGTAGGAGGAGACGTTACCGTTCCTTTCAGGATTTCCTGCATGTTACCATAAAATGAAGACATTGTAAGTGTTTGTATCCACAGATTAAATTGGAGGACTACAGGAAGCGTTTGAAACATGGGGAATCACTCAATCAAGACCAGATAGTAAGAACGGGCTTTCTAATTGTGGTAATAAAAACAGTACATTTCTTTCAACCAAAGGATTGAGATGTTGCCTTGTCTTTTGAACTCTTTCAATGCGTGTCAGGATGCAGTGGAGAAGTATGATGAAGTGATCCACAACCTGCAGTTTGCCCAGGAGCTGCACAAGACCCTTGGGGGTTTAACACAGGAAGTAAGATCTCTGTTAGCCATTGCTTGTCATAGTGCTGCTGTGTGTATGAATGGGGATTGGCAGAGAAGCTCCGCATGCATTCCTTTTGGTAGACCAGGTGTAGTTTCTTATGCATAGTCAGAATAACGCTTCTCCGTTCATATCAAGCACCTGATAATAGGTTAATGAGGGTAGAAAGGGTATGACGTATTGGATTGGAGTCCAGCCTCGTCAATGGATTGTACACTGGTGGCTTTAGCCCATTACAGAGCTGAGTTGGGAGTGAGAACACTGCTGTTCCATTCTGCTGCTTGAATGCCTTGATTGTTTTCATGGTTAGTTTTGACTTTCCCTGCTTCTAAGTGCATGGTCAGATAGTGTTAGTAATGTAGAACTATTAGCAGGTCAACAGATACTTTTTTTGTCCAGATTCATGATGAATCATCTTGTATTTTTGCAAGACAATAAAGTCCATTATCTTGCACCTAATCCAGACATTTGAAATCCACAACAGTCAGTCGATTGGCCTAGGTCTAGTGATCAGACCTCGGTGTAGGAGTATTTTGGGGATTGGTCCGTAGAATCCATCTAACACCCCCCCCCCCCCCCCCCCCCCCTTAGCTGCTAAAGGCCCAGAAGAAGGCATTGAAGAAGGAGCAGATGGCCAAGCAGGAGGTAGAGAAGAGGAGGCTGTGCGTAGTGCTGCAGGTTAAGTTCCTCCTGCAGACCCTGCTGCAGCACGAACGCATCAGGAAGGACCTCCTCTCTGCCCGCAACCCCCAGCTCCAGGTTGCAGAGCTACAGAGCCTGCTTGAGCTCGCTGAACTACTGGGGGTGAAGAGGGACAACAATGTGAGGTACTGGGGAATTGATGTGCGCACCACATGTGGTGGTTTATTTCTGTATTATCAAATTAGGAGAGACAAACCTTTCACACAAGTAGTTTAAGTATAACTCTGACATCTTTAATAATAAGAGCTTTGCGATAGCAATGACTTTCAACGATTCACCATTTTCTAATGATCCGTTGAGTGACAACACAAAGGCTACTGAGATCTTTTATAGCAAAGATCCATATCATTCGCTATAAATTATCGTTCCATTTGGTCCCTAAAACGAGGTTCTAATCTCGTTCCTGGTACTTCATAGCACAAAAACAACAACTCATCCAATGGCATAACTCAATTGTCAACTCTAGATACTCCCATCTCAAGTAAAACCCCTTCTTGACCCCATTCCTGGACAAGCTCACTGAGGGGAGTGAGCCTCTAGGTCATACAGTATCCCAGGATAAGTGCAACATCAGAGAGGACATACAATGGTTCCAGACACTGCCATACACCTCCCCCCAATGCCAATGGAGGGAGTGACTTGCGCACAGACATTGTGGAGACAAGTAAATGGTTCCCCGTTAATCACGCCATCCCTTCACATGGTTTAAAAATAGGTAAAGACACATTCACATATGAAGACAATGTTCCATCCTGTCCTCTTCCCTTTCTGATATTCTGCATAGCACCAGGGACATGTAAAAGACAAGCCTGACCTCTCCCCTCTCTGGGCCCCAAGTGACTGAGCCCCAGCTGAGGGAAGAAGTGCAACTGCCAACACCAGAGTCCAAAGGGATACATTCTAATAACAAGTATATCACATAAGCATATTATGCAGATAAGACATCTTAATTATCTATGTTACCCAACTAATTCTGACTCATCCACCACACACACACCCCACACACACATTCTGTTGGACTTGAGGGACAACAGCATAAGTTACTATGAAACGCACTCTCACACGTCTGTTGATTGAAGACTAGTCTGATCCCCCGCTACTGTGTCCCAGTTTGGAGGAGCAGATGGAGAGCGCAGCCCTGGTCTACCTGGACCTGCTGGAGGGGAAAAATAAAGCAGTAGCTGGAACCACCTGTGAGTTTAAAGACTACCTGTCCTGTACCTTTTTAAACACCTGCACAGATACTACATTTACTATGACTGGTATCCTCAACTTTATCTGCCATTTGCTGAACTACTTTAGCTGCCGTGTTTAAAATGCATGCCTTTAAATGTTTCCAGACAAGGTCCTGAAGGCTAAGTTGGCGAAGCTGATGGATTGTGGGTACTTTGATTGTGTACCGCCGCCTCCGAGCAATAGTCCCAAGGAAGTAGAGGTTCCCATGACCAAGAAGACGGTGTCTCAAACAGCCAGCCTCTCTAGTAAGTCTACAACTATTCTTATTCAAAAGCTACTTATCAGACTGGGTATAGAACAATGAATGTATACAACATTTTGTCATTTAGCTGGATGTTATTTTGCCTTGCAGCCCTAATGACGTCAAACCAAAAAGACATGCCTAGCAGAGAGGTAAGAACCTCTAACATTTCCTGCAAGTTGTGTGCCACTACTTTTTCAACATTCAACCAGCGTTCTCCTTTTTATGTTATTTACCTGAATGCACTGTGGATATCGTACTGTTGTGGTGATAGTCTGTGGGTGATGCCAGTTTCTTAACAGACACTACCTGCCTGACACAGACCCCAATGGGTGTCGAGACACTCCCGTTACTCCGAACTGGAAGGCTGAGTTCCAGGCCATGAAGGAACAGGAGCCACCGGACTCGTGGGATATGGAGTCCGACTCCACTCAGCCTGTAATCCAGAAACCATGGAGAGGGGCGGCTGTTTTCATCTCCAAAGTGCCGGTTACTACCAAGAAACAAAATGCTGAACCCAAACAGGTGAGATATTCTTATACCTGAACTCTCAGGGCAGTTGGAACTTGAGACTAGTTGTGACCTCTAATAATGGGCAAGATTGGGCTAGCTGATCTTAGTTCAGATCAATCATACAACTCAATGACTGTTTCCCCAGAGAAGAGTGAAGTCTAAAAGGGAGCGGGACGCCACAGCTGTGAGTAGACTCTTGCATCTCTTAGGTTTGATGGACCTGTCTATATTACTCCATCACATTGTAATTTCCATTAGGCACTTCGTGTGGACACCCCTGTGGAGGTGTTCAACTCCCAGTCTTCCTTGCCCAAGGACCCCATCCTGCGCAAGCAGCAGCTGGAGGACCTGATGACCAAGATCAGAGGCTCCTTCAGCTTCATGCAGGTACAGTACTCCTCAGAGATAACTTCCAGGTGAAAAGTCATGGATCATTTCCAATGTTCCACCTGGGTCGGGTTTACCACGGGGCACTGCGTGAAAAATAAGTTTCTTATTGGTTAAGTCCATGTAGTCCCTCAATGTTTAAGTCTGTTTTGTTGGGTGTCTAATAAATACAAGGCTGGATTAATCCCCTGTCTCCAGGATTCTCTTCTGGATGGAGAAGGATCACCCACTAACGGCCATCCTAGACTGGGCCGGCGTGCCTCTGGATCCCCCTCTCCACTCGGTAGCCTACCACAACAAAGTTGGTATTTAAGTGGGTGACTTCAAGCAGAACAGTCAATACTTAACAGATGTTCTACCTCTTATTCTCAACAGTACAGAGAGAGTCAAGGAGAAGCCCAGTGGACCATCTCCCCAAAACACTGCATGTAAGATCTGGAGAAGAAGTGTGTGTGAAATGGCACCCTATTCTAGTGCACTAATTTTGACCAGGACTCTGTTATTTAAGCTTTTGACTGTTGGAGTAAGTATTTTAAGATGAATATTTTTGTCCTCTCTCAGTCCACTCCGTTGCCTTCTAAACTCCTCCCTGTTGATGACGAACCCAATCTGACCAATGGCGACGGGGGTTGTCTAGAGAGCTGTGACCTGGACCTAACTACAGAGGACCTAGCTCACGTCATAACCATTGTAAGAACACCCCTATCTGTTAAATGAGACCCATTAAAACAATTACATTTTCTTCTTTTAGATCCACAATTGTTATAAAGCACAATGGTTGTCCTCTCCAGGAGCCATGTCTGCTGCTGTCTGAGAGTGAGACTGCCTGCCCCTCTCCTCCTCCCTTCTACCGTAGGGAGTCATCCATGTCCATCACCCTGGACGAGAAGACCTCTGCTCGGGTAAATTCATTCCCTGAACATGTAGGATCGGCAAGTCTAAAGTGCATACTATTCTGATTTTGTTTAAGTCTCCCTTGACAGTATTCCCTATCTGTACCCAGACTACCATCTCTGAATCTGGGAAGCAATCCCCCTGTAACGGGGTGGTGCCTCCTTGTACCCCAACCCCCACCCAGGGGCAGCTGTTTTCTACCCCTCCCAGCAGACGTACACTCAGCATGGTCCCCTCTGTTCCCTTCCAGACCATGCATTCGGTAAGTCTACCCTACCACACTTTTAACGTGTTCATAGAATGGGCAACAGGCTTTAGTCTGAATACCCATAAAATACACTCCTAGGTAGTATTTGAGAGACATTTTAGTATGAGTCTTGGGTTTGTTTTGTCTCTGAAGGTATTCAAGGTGAACGCCCCCTTACTTCCGACTGGAGACTTTAAATCTGATATTATCCCCTATTCGGACTCCAACGACCTGTGCTATGTCACCACCAGCACCCAGACCCCACCGGAGTTCGCTCCCCTGGAGGATGAACACCTACAGTCAGGTATGCCAGAGTTGTGTTCATTAGGGCAGGGAATAGGAAACGTTTTGCAATTGAAAACTCCAATTAGTTTATTGGGCAAGACCAGGGGTGTATTCAATACACAAGAAATACGTTTCTATTGGACATTCAGTTGGGTCCCTCCCTGTTGTCGTTTGGTTCTTATATTGGTAAACGGTTTCCATTGCAAGACGTAATGAATACACCCCTTGTTTGTCTGTTTTCTTCTTAATGAATATGACCAAGTCTACTCTTATTTCTCTCCCTTGGGCAGTGAACCAGTCTGAATGTCTGGTGGGTAGTGGTGGGCAGATCTTCCTGTCCCCTAGCCAATCAGGTGGCACCATGGGCTGTTCTGACCAATCATACTACAGAGGATCTGTTAGAGGTATTGCACGTGGTGGCAAGGGGCTGGCACACTCCTACTTTCGCTCTTCTGGTGGGCACAGAGGTATTTATCCTCTTTTCTCTTGTCTTCTCCCATCCCTCAATCCCATCTTTCATCCTTTCCCTCTATCCTATCTTGTTCTGCTTATGCATGTCTCCTACTGATTCAGATTGAGCTTCTAAACCTGAAATGGATTGGATCAAGTAAACCTTTACTCTGTTGCCTCAAGTTTCCACATGACCTTATCTTAATATTACAAGGTTTTGCGTTAGCCTTCACAACCCAATTTTTATCTGTCCCCTTCCCCTTGGGTTTGATGGGTTTCGGGCTGGTCTGCGCTCCCCAGGAGGAAGCTTCATCCCCCAGGCTCACTTGTACGGCGCTCGGGTAAGACATTGTGCACACATTCAGGAAGCAATCAGATATTGTATGTACATTAGTATAGATTGCTGAAGTGATATGTTTAGAGGTTTTGACTTGTCTAGTGGTGTTCTTCACCATTAGGACACTGGCTACCAGCCAAGCTACAGGCGTGGTGGAGGCAATGCAGGACAAAGGCACAATAATGGTGGTAAGTTCACGTCATTCTTCTGGCTTGATACAAAATCTGATTGGTTGGGTATTTTGGGGGCTTAGTTAACTGGCATTTGATTGGTCCTCCACAACAGGTTGGAGTGACTCCTCCCAGGTGAGCAGCCCAGACCGGGAGGGCAACTACTCCCTGGTGGACTCTGCCCACGGCGACTCACTGCAGGGTGTTGGCATGGACCTCACCCCCCAGGTGACCCCTCATGCCCTGATGCATGTACCCATGTACCCGCTCCCCCAGCATCCCCAGCCCCTCCGTGTGGCCTTCACAGCAGCCCGCACAGCCAACTACACCCCGGGCACCCTGGACCAGCCCATCGCCTTTGACCAGCTCCACAGCAACCTGGGGGAAATGTTCAACACCAACGTGGGTCGTTTCACCTGCCCAGCCAACGGCACCTACGTCTTCCTCTTCCACATCCTCAAGCTGGCGGTCAACGTGCCGCTCTACGTCAACCTGATGCGCAATGACGAGGTGATGGTGTCTGCGTACGCCAACGACGGGGCTCCGGACCACGAGACGGCCAGCAACCACTCCATCCTGCAGCTGTACCAGGGAGACCAGGTGTGGCTGCGGCTGCACCGCGGCTCTATCTATGGCAGCAGCTGGAAGTACAGCACATTCTCTGGCTTCCTGCTCTACCAGGACTGAGCTATTGTGGCCTCTTGAGCCAACATGGAGGATACAGGTGGAGGAGAGAATATTGCTTTGCACTTAAAAGGAGAAACTGACATTTTCCATTTCATGTGGTCAGACTGCATACCCACCCAGTGCTGGGTTCATTGCCTACCCCAGTCCTTGAGTATATGGGGTGTGTTCATTATTCCCTTTAAGGATCACCCTTTTGTTTACCCTGTAAATTGCAACCACTAATTACTTCTGGGTCACTAAGGGGTTGAGGGGAAGAATTCCTGCTGGCTTGACCTTTCATGACCCATAATGTGAGCATTTTCCCACGAATGTGGTTTTTGGTTATGGTGCTTAGAGACCAACACTCCATTTTCTGACTAAAACTGTTAGATTGTGAATAGTTGTTACACATGAACCCAGAAAGCTTCCTCTACTATACACTACTGCTGCTGTATTGGGTGTCACTTTTAGTTCTAGTAGCAGGTCCGCTTTAGTTACAATGTATCAGGTCTCTAAGACCTTAAATGAGATGTTATGAATTGGTGGCTTTTTGTTTGTTTTCTGAATGTATGGTTGGCAAAATCTGAATTATAATGGCCTGTACTTGACAATGCTAAGCACTTTAAATGCATTCTGTGCTGCCTTGCTGTGTGGGGTGATCAGGGTAAAATGTTTGGTTAGGGGGGGAGGTATTGTGTCTGATTCTGAACACTGAAGGCCATATTGTCTATGGAGATGTGATCCCTCAATGTGCCTGAATAAAACAATGTTTCAGCAGTTGATAAGAGTTGCCTTCTGTTTTTTGCATGGCACCATTTCTTTACTTGTCGGGGTTGGTCCATCCATTTAGTTAGCAGTAGGCTATGGCTTTGTATCTCAATTGATAAATGCATTTTAGGTGCTGTACAGTTCTACTCAACGACATGCATCTTGAAATGTACAGTCCATGCGGAAAGGCGAGTATTAATTTTTCCAAAGGATATATTGTCATCTCTGCATGGTTTGTCAAATGTCACTCTTCACATTAGCACCTCAGCTTACAGATCAGTGAATGTATTACTGTCTGAGTAGTTGGCTATTCCTACAGGTATAATTGCTGTTAAATTAATGTAAAATCTTAGGCTAGTGACAGGGATACTAGCAAATGGTAAGAAATACCGCTCAAGTGTGTAACGTCACAAGCATATCCCATCCACACTAAAAATACAATAGCTTTGAACTCTTTCAGTACAGCAGAGAAAGAGGCCAAGAGACCGAGACAACTGGTCCCAAAATCTGTCTTCTGCAACAAATGTTTTTATTTTATGCTCACCAAACAAGTTATTGTATGGCGGTCAATGAGTGTCAAATTTGGAGTTGTGCCTGTTCACACATGTATCTGTCCTCTCATTGGCTAGAATGGTCCCACGTGATCTTGCCGCCTCTCGACTGCCTTCCCTTTTTTTATGACACTTCTTTCCGTTGTTAGAGCGGCCACTTGAGTATCTGGTTAATATCATGGATAATTGTCTTTCAGTGCATTTATATGGTATTGAGTATATTACATTGTAGTGTATAACACTAAATCACATTTTATAGGGTATGAATAACGTGACATTGACACATTTCTACTTGAGAATAGCTTTCTGTGTCACAATACATTTTAATAGTGTATAGAGTACATCTCAAATGCTGGTGTTCCCCTGCTCAGACGACGATGCATTCCAGACTAAGGAAATTACCTCCAACATTTTTGGCAGTTAAATGTAACAAAACATAAAATGCAATTGTTTTAACACATGTTTACAACAAGCATGATCACTGTACTTTTAGTTTATGGTTGGCCATTTAGCCAATCAGCGTTTCTCAACGAGTTCGAAGCACATGAATGCATCCGACTGGTAGTTACCGCCTTCCCACTTGGTTAGAAACGCTGCATAACATATAGGTGGCTTTGCATGCATCAAACAATGGTAGCGCGCCGCGTCATCGACTGCTATCGACTGCCAGATTGCTGTAACATGTTAGCTGATATGTAAAATACCTATCCAGGTGTTGTAAGATCTGGCATGCATCAGCAACATCTGGGCAGAGGAACGTGCCCAAAATGTGGCATGCTGATACATAAAATACCTATCCAGGCATTGAAAAATCTGCCAGTCGTCAGCAAAGTCTAATGCAGAGAATTAGCTAAGTAACATGTCTGATCTGCAGAATATGCTGATATAATTGAACTGTTGATCTCTTGTTATTAGAATGTCTCCCTTCGGATTCTGGTGTTGGCAGCTGCACTTCCTCATATGGGCCTCAGTCACATGTCCCTGTTGCTATACAGAATATGAGAAAGAGAATAGGGCAAAGGAGGTCAGAAGGGAACATTGTTTCCATAGGTGAATGTGTATCTAATATAAACCATGTGAAGGGATGGTGTGAGTAATAGGGAACCAATCACTTGTCTCCACAATGTCTGTGTGTCAGTCACCCTCTCCTTGGGCCTTGAGGGAGATTGTCCTCTCCCCTGGTTTCTTTTTTAGCAAGGTGGAGACTAAGTAACGAAATATGTCCTTTTGTGTTCTTAGTACTGAACAAAACAACAAGTTCTTTATACTGGATGCCAAGTTCTGGCACAGGATGTGTGGGGTTGGTGTTTGGAACCATCTGAGGTTGCACCTATCTTGAGATGGTATATAACCCAGAGGCTCACTCCACTCAGTGGGCTCTCACTCCATTCACATTGTTGGTGGTGTGACCAGCTCCCTTATCGATACATTTTTAACAAAGTGAATATCTTGATTGATGATTGACCTCGACTCTTCTCATTATTGATTAAAATATCCACTACAAGAGGTACGCGCCCGTTGCATGCCATGTCATCAATTACGCCGTCGGGCACCCGATTGCTGTAACATATGTGGTTAGCTGATATGTAAAATACCTATCTAGGCGTTGTAAGATCTGGCATGCGTCAGCAATGTCTGAGCAGGGGAACACCCTGGAGGGGAGCCTGCTCCTTATTGGCCACCACACACAAAAAACCAACAACAACCACCTGGAAAGAGGCGGGTCTTTGCTATAAAGGGTGCTCACCTGTATTCATTAGCCCTCTTTCCACCAACAAACCCAGTTCAACAGAGTCCTACAGATTGTATACTGTAGAAGGTGCGTAATGTATTATTGTGGTGGCCAATGTTAAGTATATCCCTATTGAAAATGTATATGGAGATGTCTACTAAGGTCAATGCTATGCTGATGGCTCCTCTGCCACTATCTGATAAGGTGAACAAGGGTTAATGTAACTTTCTCTTCCTCCATCCTGGTCCTGAGGAACCACTGTCCAGGCTTTGGATCCAGCCCTAAGGGTCAACTATCCATTGAGACTCAAACTACAGACTAGATTTTGTTCATACTTGTGTTTGAAAACTGTCCTTATTGTCAAGTACAACATATTAGGACACCTTACTGAGTTGCACCCCCTTTTGCCCTCAGAACAGCTTCAATTCACCGAGGCATGGACTACAAGGTGTTTAAAATGTTCCACAGGGATGCTGGCCCATGTTGACTCCAATGCTTCCAACAGTTGTCAAGTTGGCTGGATGTCCTTTGGGTCGTAACCCATTCTTGAAACACACAGGAAACGGTTGAGCGTGGAAAATCCCAGAAAGTTGCAGTTCTTCACACACACAAACCGGTGTGCCTGGCACCTACCATACCCCATTCAAAGGCTCTTAAATCATTCACCCTCAATGGCACACATACACAATCCATGTATCAAGGCTTAGAAATCCTCCTTTTAACCTCTTTCCTCCCCTTCATCTACACTGATATAAGTGGATTTAACAGGTGACATCAATCAGGGATCATAGCTTTCACTTGGTCAGTCTGTCAAGGAAAGAACATGTTCCTAATGTGATGTACACTTGTACGCACAGGGGTGCTGTCATAAGAAACTGACTGTTAGAAAGTGACAGAACTTCGAGCCCTGTGGATTGATGAGGAATTTAAAAGCTGTCTGGTTGAGGGACGAGGAAAAAGGAGTGATGAATAAGTCTGGCTGCACATCTGCTTGAGAAATGACTAAACTGAAAAGAAATTGTATTATGAAGCCAAGATAAGTGACATAACCTATAGTGGAAAAAAACTTCCGAATACTTTAAAGGAAATTATGGACAGACTAATTCAACTCTCATTGAATCCGACTGCTCATTTATCACAACCTTTTGATGGTGCCAATTAAATAATTACTACTTCATTGGCAAATGTAGGCATGAAATGCCAACAACAAACTGAGCTATCCTATTCATGCATGAAATACCTAATGAAAGAAATGTGCAATTTAAAATTAGTTAGTATTGTCCATAAATGAGAAACCACCAGGTATTGACAATTTAGATGGAAAGCTACTGAGGATGGTAGCCTCACGGCCAGCAAGGCTGCTGCCAGTGGCTGCAGATTGACAGGGGCGGCCTATTCTGAGCTAAACTGACCAAGACTCACCTCAAACACAGAACACCTCACATAATTCTGCCCCAAAACAATGACAATTTCTCTCAACCAGTGGCATATGGGCTTTTTAGGTGATTGCTGATGCCGCCCTTTGATAAGCAGTACCCACTTTGTCAAAGGCAGGGGTGCCAAATATCACGCTCTAGCTACTCCTTGTGGCGGGCTGGGCGCCTTCAGGCTGATTTTGTCATCAGTTGAACTGTGTTTCCTCCAACACATTGGTGTGGCTGGCTTCCGGGTTAAGCGGGCGGGTGTTAAAGAGTGCGCATGACTCGACCTTCGCCTCTCCCGAGCTTGTTGGGGAGTTGCAGCGATGAGACGATCGCAATTAGATATCACGAAATTGGGGAGAAAAAGGAGGTAAAAAAACAAACATAATACTAATAAAAGATTGTGGGAGCTGTACTGTTATGGCTTTTCAACCTCTGCCATATCATGGATTCAGATGTTAAACATGTAAAGTGTGGTGGGCCCTCTACTCTTTTCTATTTTTACTAATGACCTGGCATTAAACAAAGCATGTGTGTCTATGTACGCTGATGATTCAACCCTATATGCTCAACATGACTTGCCTAGTTAAATAAAAGGTTACACATCCACAGCTAGTGACATCACTGCAACCCTAAACAAAGAGTTTTAGTCCATTTTAGAATGGGTGACCAGTAATAAACTAGTCTGGAACATCTAAGAGCATTGTATTTGGTACAAATCATTCCCTAAATTCTAGACCTCATTGAATCTGATCATTAATAATGTTTCTGTTGAGGAGACTAAATTACTTTGTGTTACCATGGATTGTAAACTGTCATGGTCAAAACTTATTGATTCAATGGTTGTAAAGATGGGGAGAGGTCTGTCTGTGATTATAGATGCTCTTCTTTTTTCACACCACACTCCACAAAGCAAGTCCTGCAGGATCTAATTTAATCTTATCTTGATTATTGCCCAGTTATATGGTCAGGTGCTGCAAAGAAGGACCTAGAAAAACTGTTGCTAGCCCAGAACAGAGGCATGTCTTGCTCTTCAGTGTAATCAGAGGGTTAATATCAATACTATGCATGCCAGTCTCTCTTGGCTAAAGGTAGAGGAGACATTGACAGCATCACTTTTCTTTCAATTGGGAGTGTTATATTCCAAATTGTTTGCATAGTCAATTTACACACAGCTCTGACACACACTTACCCCACCAGACATGCCACCAGGGGTCTTTTCACAGTCCCCAAATCCAGAATAAATTCAAGAAAACGTACAGTATTATATAGAGCCCTTATTGCAAGGAACTCTGTTCCATCTCAGAAGTGGGCAGCAAATCTGGTTTAAAAAAAACAAACAGATAAAGCAACACCTAATTGCACAATACTGCTCCCCTATTTATGTGTATATACTGATATGTAGGCTGTGTGACGTTTTAAATGTATGTACACTGGGGCACAAATATGTTTACATCCATGTTATTGAGCATTTCCCATGATAATCCATCCACCTGACAGGCGTGGCATATCAATAAAATGATTAAACAGCATGATCATTACACAGGTACAGCTGTGTAATTTCTTAACCATAAATCATTAAACAGGTACACCTGTGTACATAAATCGCTTCCAACGCCGTTTTAGAGAATTGCCAGTACATCCAACCGAACTGCTTATCAAGTGTATAGAGTTGTGTGGGAAAGTGGTTTGCTGATGTGAACAGTGTCCCATGGTCGCGATGGGATTATGGTATGGGCAGGCATAAACTACGGACAACAAACACAATTGCATTTAATCGATGACAGTGTTAATGCACAGACATACCGTGACAAAATCCCGGGGCCCATTCTTCCGCTGTAATCACCTCACGTTTCAGCATGATAATGCACTGCCCCATGTTGCAAGGATCTGTACACAATTCCTGGAGGGTGACAATGTCGCAGTTCTTCCATGGCCTGCATACTCCCCAGACAGGTCACCCATCGAGTATGGTACGTACAGGTTGTCTACATTACAACCAGAAGCACAATTAATATGATTATATGCTGTATTATGCTAAAGTGTAATAGTAACTCCCCCACCACCATTCTGTTTTACAGGCATGTATATATCGATTCCCCAAGGACCACGCTGTCATCAAATGTTTTATTGTTTTTAATGTATTTTAATGTTTTTTTATGGACTCTTGAAAGATGAGTTCCAATGAGGACTAAAATATCCAAATAAAATGTTTTGTGAAGGCTACCCATGTTATTTTCGATCAACTTTATTTGTACTAAATAGATTGTTACAGTACTACTTGATGACAACTAAGTGTACTTGCTAAAATGGCCCCACTAAAAGTATAGTAAGTGTAGCCTACTTATAAGTAGGGCTGAGCGTTGACTGGGAGCTCAACGTTAAATGGCATTAAATTCTTCTCCAGGCAGAAATGAGTGTTTGAATCAGGAAAGTTCTCTCGAATTCTCTAAGTCAGGATAGAATGTTGAGTAAAGGCTGAGAGAAGGATGCAGCAAATTTGCTGTGAAACAGGGGCATAAAGGAAATGTGCACTTCTATAGCTCATTTTACGCTGTTCTACACATTTTGCGTTTAGAAAATGTAGCATTTTTAAAGGTAAAAACTACGTGTTGACTGTGATATGGGCACAGGATTATTTGCTGTCTTGTTTGCTAAATGCAGACCAGCCAACTACGCATTGGCAGTGCGACGCATTTGACACTCTTCTCACGCTTGGAAAAGTACTCCTTTTATTGAACTAATTCATCCATTGCATAGTCGGCGCGTAAACTTTTCTTCTGTGCTCCAAATCGTTTAGAAATCTGCGCCTGCAATTTAACATCACGTGCGTAACCTCTTCATTTTCCTGTCTTGCCACAGCACTGTGAACCACCGCACATTGAAGCATATGATTGGTCTAGTTATGTAAGGGATTGGATGCATGTTTTAAAGAAATGCCCCTCAAGATTGGAGTTGAATGGAAATCAAGAACGTTATCTGCTCAGTTGATAAAACTGTGAAAATAGTATCTCTGTTTTATGTGCAATATTTAACGAAGTTAGGTTGTTTTTACTCCCGTCCCTATTGCATAAGGCAGCCTTTTGACAGCGTGTACTGAAGTCGATTTAGTGATTTGCATTTAGGCTGTTTCAACGAAAAGGCAGCAGACAGACCTGATTTGTAGCTATGTCAATTTTGTCAAACAGACTGTGAACCCTAATGTGTACGTTTGATTCTAGGGGGTCAATAAATAGAAAAGGTATTTGGGTTGGGTGTAGTGGCATATTTAATGTCCTCTTGTCTCAAGGAGATATCTATTTATTTTAGTATGATCAGTGGAACAATTCTCATTCTCATAAAGGGTAAATGCGCCTCAGTTTCATCAGCTGTCCAGGTGTCTGGTCTCAGACAATCCCGCAGGTGAAGAAGCCAGATGTGGAGGTCCTGGACTGGCATGGCTATACGTTGTGGGGGCGGTTGGACATACTGCCAAATGATCTAAAACAACGGACCGCCCGGACCTATGCATAGAGGATCCACGCCAAGAGGACCTGCATCCAGACCCAGGGGCGAAAATCTGATATCCACTTTGGAGGGGACAATTACATGAAATTTTCTCAAGAGCAATTCCTGAGGGGGACACCAAAAGTAGTGCTGTAACACATAGCCTGCATTGTAATATGGTAAATGTATATTGAGGAACCAAAGAAATAAGGTGTTTGCCGTACTCCTAACTACCGGTACCCAAAACTACACAACTAATCACAACAGCAATACCATTGCCTTTAACAAATCTTAGTTCAGTCACCAGTTTAAGTTGAGAGTGGGGGTATCCATGGCATTTTCCAATTATGTTCCTATTTTACAAGTCAAAAAAATTGAGAACCTTTCATAATGTTGCCAAACAAAGACTCAAACTTACCTGAGACTCCCTGTCTCTGCCAGTCTGTCCCTGCATATCTGTCCCCAACTCTGCTGTCTGTGTGCCATCTATTGCCTGCTCTGCCTAATGACATCATTGTGAAACATTTCCATTAGAATTTTATTTCTTTCTTATGAACATTTTATCAACTAGTCTTTGAGATATTAGGCTACTAGGGTTCTTACTATGCGTTTTGGTGTATTGAAAAATACTCTGATGTCCGTCTTTTATTTTTCTGCCATTTTTCTACCTGGCTGGCTGGCTGGCTACACACACACACACAGTGTGTAGGTTATTTACAGTAGGAGATGGGCTTCTATCATCTTCAATCATTCTATTTGGGCTTTGATCTAAAAGGTAGCTAGCAAATGTGAAACGGATTAAAATTACAGGAGTTGACAGCTGTATGAGTTCACCATTTACACAACATATGCTGCAACCTTTTGTAATTTTAATAGTTTGTTTCATATTGGCTGGCTTCCAACAATAGCTGAATTTGCAAAGCTAGCGAGCACCAATTCAGTTTCAGTGGTGTTTGCTATAATCTTTGCTACCCGGGTTAAATAAAGGTGAAATAAAATAAATAAATAAAAGTTCCCTTGCGACAATTTAGCTTTTGCAACGAGACCATTAAATATATTTAAGACAATGGTAGAAGAGAGTGTAGTTCTGTTCAGTTTGGATTTCAGTTTATCGCTAACCTTATCACAGGGACTTTGAAGCACTAACTTACATCATCTGCATGCTGATTCCATCTTTGACGACGCCACATAAATGGAATAGGTACTAGCTAGCTTAATAGTTAATATTTACGCGCTAGCTCTGCATATTCAGCTAGTGTGTGTGTGCGCGATTGACTGGATGAACCTCACGGCAGTTACGTAAAAACTAAGGAACTGGCAGTGGATCAAACCATTGTGAGGCAAAGGGCGGGGGGGTCTCAATCTTTTGAAACTTAAAAACGGGCTATTAAGTGTCTATAATCAGCACAATTGCTTTCATTGCGTATTATTAATATTATTTAAATTACATAGTTATGTTTCAGTGATATATTGGGGGGGACAAATCATATTTTTCCCAGGATGGGGGGGTCGTGTCCCCCCCGTCCCCCCCGGGATTTCCTCCCCTGTCCAGACCCCAGCACCACCCTCCACACCCCAACCAATCAACTAAACCACACAAACAACAACATTGGACACTTTATGGAACACAAAGCCTTCACTATCTCATCCTGGGATATGCAAGGCCTGAGGCCATCTGCCTTTGGCATAAAGAGCAGGAAGCTGGATTTCACCAAAGAAATCAGAAATACATACATTGTCATCCTACAAGAAACATGGTATAGAGGAGACTGGTTTCTCTCTCTAGGTTAGAGAGCTGATAGTCTCATCCACCAAACTACCAGGTGTGAAACAGGGAAGGGGGGGTATGCTAATTTGGTATAGAGCAGACCTAACTCACTCTATTATTAAATTAATCAAAACAGGAACATTTTACATTTGGTTAGAAATTCAAAAGAAAATTATCTTAACAGAGAATGTACTGTGTGCTACCCAACTATGTAAACCTGTATGTGGGACAATTTGAGGAAGCACTCCTTTACAAAACAGAGACACCCCCTACTTTCTAAAGTCCTCGTATGGAAGAGATATATAGATGTCTTTGTGCTCTGGGAAGGAAGTCAGCAGGAACTAAATTAATTCCAAACTCTACTAAACAAGAGCTCTGAATACCTCAAATTCACCATGCAGACTGATCAGAGAAAAATAAACTACTTGGACTTACGGATCATCAAAGAGAATGATGCATTACACACAGACTTATACACAGAGCCCACAGATCGCAATACCTTGCTATGTGTGGATAGTATGCCTCCCCTTCCCCTCAAGAATGGTCTACCATATAGCCAGTTATGCAGAGTTCAACAAATCTGTGGCCACCAGACAAATTTTGACAGCAATGCTAACAAATGACAGCTAAATTCAAAATGAGAGGCTACAAGGACAAAGCTCTTGATGCTGCAATGATGAAAATATCTAAAAAACTAAGAGAAGAATTACTAAAAACTTGGAAGAAAAACAACGCAACGGTCTTTTGCACTAAGTACACCAAGGGTTCGGAGAAAATGAAAGCAATTCTGAAAAAGCACTGGCATATTCTGCAATCAGACAAAAAAATCGCACACCTCTTCAAGCAACCCCCACTGGTGGTCTATAAGCATGGTCGCAATATTGGAGATAACTTGGTGAGATCTGACAAGCCCCCTGAGCCCACTCAGACACTATTGACACCCATTCCAATTGGGAACGACATGTGGTTCATGCGCACAGTGCAATAGCACTATTAAAAACATCCTTCAGACACCCACATACAGGTCGAAAAATCCCTGTTAGGGGTGGTATCTCATGCAAGACCAAGGGAGTAATCTATCTCATCACCTGTTCATGTGGAAAAGCCTATGTAGAACAAGTGAAAATACAATTAAAACAACGCATAGCTGAACACCGCAGCTCAATCAGGTGTAAGAACATTGACTATCCAGTAGCAGCTCACTTTGTTGAAGCTAACCATCCAATCTCCTCCCTCAAATACACAGGCATTGAGCATGTTGCTCTACCAAGGAGAGGAGGTAATGTTGAGATCCTAATACTACAAAGGGAGGCTTACTGAATATCTAAAAACATTGACCCCTAGTGGTCTGAATATTGACTTTGATCTCATGCCCTTCTTATGAACAATTCTTTATTTTATGAACAAGTCTTATAAATGTATATATCCTTTCTACAGCTTATAAGCGTACACCTAAAATGTTCCCTATGTTGATAATGCTTATTATGCATTAAGGTTGAACCAAAAGAGGACATGTAACAAATATGAAATGAAATACGAAACAAATATGTGAAATTGAATTAAACAATGTGTATGTTGATGCCAATATTATGTACAATATTCAATGATGTTTCTATATGATAACAATAGCCTAATATATTTAATATGCTGTAAACTATTGTTTTTTAACAGTTTCACTAATTCATTCTAATTAACTTAATCATTATGACACACTATTGTCATTGGTTGCACTAATTGCACTGTTTGTCCACATAACCTGGTTCAAGTATTCATGACATTACCCTGTAGAAGGCACAGTGATGCCGAAACGTTGGTAAATACCCAATAAACTACTGGGAGTTTATATATGGAGTGTGCGACTCTCTTTATTTTGATAGTTTATTCGCCGTTAGACAGCACTTCCACACAAACACATTTTTCTGGGTGTGCACCAGCTCATGTTTTTTTGTTCTACCTATATCCCCTCACTAGAATCCCCAAACTTTAATGAAGACAGCTTCTCCATCCTGGAGGGGTAATCAATCATTTCCAGACCCAGGGACATGTACTAGTCTGTAGCGACCTAAATGCCAGAACTGGACAAAAACGGGTCACAACTCCTGCAGCTCTGTCGCACGCTGGGTATGTACATAGTCAATGGTAAGCTTCAAGGGGACTCCTATGGTTGGTACACCTATAGATCATCTCTTGGAAGTAGTACTGTAGACTACTTTATCACT
Source organism: Salmo trutta (assembly GCF_901001165.1). Lineage (NCBI taxonomy): Eukaryota > Metazoa > Chordata > Actinopteri > Salmoniformes > Salmonidae > Salmo > Salmo trutta. The sequence continues at coordinate 16,106,093 of NC_042996.1, read as the reverse complement.
GACCTCAGTGATCTCAACCCTGACCTCAGATCACAGCAAAATCACAGTCTACTTGAACAGATCAATACTCAATCATGAGGCATCAAAGCCTAAGGAACAGAATAATAATATTAAGAAATGCTATAGATGGAAGGAATGTAGTGTGGAAACCTACCAAAAAACTATTAGGCAGCAACAAATTCAATCCCTTTTAGACAACTTCCTGGACAAAACGTTCCACTGTAATAGTGAAGGTGTAAACTTGGCAGTTGAACATCTAAACCGTATATTTGACCTCTCAGCTTCCCTATCAAATCTAAAAATTTCAAACAGACAACCTAAGAAAATGAACAACAATGACAAATGGTTTGATGAAGAATGCAAAAACCTAAGAAAGAAATTGACAAACCTATCCAACCAAAAACATAGAGACCCAGAAAACCTGAGTCTACGCCTTCACTCTGGTGAATCACTAAAACAATACAGAAATACACTATGGAAAATGAAGCAACAGCACATCAGAAATCAGCTCAATGTAATTGAAGAATCTATAGCCTAACCACTTCTAGGAAAATTGGAAAGCACTAAACAAACAACACAAAGAGATATCTATCCAAAATGGAGATGTATGGGTAAATCTTTTTGGCCCTATAACAAAGAACAAACAGTAAAAACATACATGATCAAATACAAATATTAGAATCAACTATTAAAGACTTCAGGAGCCCACTGGATTCTCCAATTGCATTGAATGAACTACAGGACAAAAAATAAGCGCTCCAACCCAAAAAAGGCCTGTGGTGTTGATGGTATCCTCAATGAAATGATAAAATATACAGACAACAAATTCCAATTGACTATACTTGAACTCTTTAACATTTTTACATTTACATTTTAGTCATTTAGCAGACGCTCTTATCCAGAGCGACTTACAGTAGTGAATACGTACATTTCATACATTTCATTTTCATTTCATGGCCTTCCCTGTAGCTCAGTTGGTAGAGCATGGCGTTTGCAACACCAGGGTTGTGGGTTCGATTCCCACAGGGGGCCAGCACAGAAAAAAATGTATGAAATTGTATGAAATGTATGCATTCACTACTGTAAGTCGCTCTGGATAAGAGTGTCTGCTAAATGACTAAAATGTAAATGTAAAAAAATTTCATGAATTTATTTGTATATATTTTTTCATTTTTTGGGGGGGGGCTAGTTCAAAAATTGTTATTGTCACAATTACTGGAAGTAATTGTGACAATTACTGGCAGTCTCCAATAGTAGCCAGCTCCTCTCAAAAAACATTTCTGAAAATGTCTCCAATGTTAGCCAGCTCCTCTCAAAAAAACATTACTGAAAATGTCTCCAATGGTAGCCAGCTCCTCTAAAAAAACATTACTAGGAGTCTCCTTTGGTAGCCAGCTCCTCTCAAAAACACTTCCTGGAAGTCTCCAATGGTAGCCAGATCCTCTCAAAAACAATTACTGGAAGTCTCCAATGATAGACAGCTCCAATCAAGAACTATTACTGGAAGTCTCCAATTGTAGCCAGCTCCTCTCAAAAACTATTACTGGAAGTCTCCAATGATAGCCAGCTCCTGTCAAAAACAATTACTGGCTGTCTCCAATGGTAGCCAGCTCCTCTCAAAAACAATTACTGGCTGTCTCCAATGGTAGCCAGCTCCTCTCAAACACAATTACTTTAACTCGGCACTTGTAGCCAGCTCCTCTCAAAAACTATTACTGGAAGTCTCCAATGGTAGCCAGCTCCTCTCAAAAACAATTACTGGAAGTCACCAATGGAAGCCAGCTCCTGTCAAAAACAATTACTGGAAGTCACCAATGGAAGCTAGCTCCTCTCAAAAACAATTACTGGAATTCTCCAATGGCAGCCAGCTCCTCTCAAAAACAATAACTGGAAGTCACCAATGGAAGCCAGCTCCTCTCAAAACAATAACATCATCCTTAGCTCTGGCATCTTCCCCACTTATTGGAACATAGGACTGATCACCCCAATCCACAAAAGTGGAGACAAATTTTGGTCTTAATAACTATCGTGTGATAAGCGTCAACAGCAACCTTGAGAAAATCCTATGCATTGTCATTAACAGCAGACTCGTACATTTCCTCAGTGAAAACAATGTACTGAGCAACTGTCAAATTGGCTTTTTACCAAATTACCATACGACAGACCACATATTCACCCTGCACACCCCAATTGACAAACAAACAAACCAAAACAAAGGCAAAGTCTTCTCATGCTTTGTTGATTTCAAAAAAAGCCTTTGACTCAATTTGGCACGACGGTCTGCTATACAAATTGATAGAAAGTGGTGTTGGGGGAAAAACCATGTACACAAACAACAAGTGTGTGATTAAAATTGGCAAAAAATACACATTTCTTCCCACAGGGCCGTGGGGTGAGACAGGGATGCAGCTTAAGCCCCACCATTTTCAACATATATATCAACGAATTGGCGAGGACACTAGAACAGTCTGCAGCAGCCAGCCTCACCCTACTAGAATCTGAAGTCAAATGTCTACTATTTGCTGATGATCTGGTGCTTCTGTCACCAACCAAAGAGCCTACAGCAGCACCTAGATCTTCTGCACAGATTCTGCCAGACCTGGGCAGTGACAGTAAATCTCAGTAAGACAAAAATAATGGTGTTCCAAAAAAGGTCCAGTAGCCAGGACCACAAAGATAAATTCCATCTAGACACCGTTGCCCTAGAGCAAACAAAAAACTATACAGTACATACCTTGGCCTAAACATCAGCGCCACAGGTAACTTCCACAAAGCTGTGAACAACCTGAAAGACAAGGCAAGAAGGGCCTTCTATGCCATCAAAAAGGAACATAAAATTCGACATACCTATTAGGATCTAAAAAATACTTGAATCAGTTATAGAACCCATTGCCCTTTTATGGTTGTAAGGTCTGGAGAAGACGCCCCTGAGCAAGCTGGTCCTAGGGCTCTGTTCACAAACAGACCTCACAGAGCCCCAGGACAGAAACACAATTAGACCCAACCAAATAATGAGAATACAAAAAGATTATTACTTGACACATTGGAAAGAATTAACAAAGAAACAAAGCAAACTAGAATTCTATTTGGCCCTAAACAGTGAGTACACAGTGGTATAATACCTGACCACTGTGACTGACCCAAACTTAAGGAAAGCTTTGACTATATACAGACTCAATGTGCATAGCCTTGCTATTGAGAAAGGCCACCGTAGGCAGACCTGGCTCTCAAGAGAAGACAGGCTATGTGCACACTGCCCACAAAATGAAGTGGGAACTGAGCTACACTTCCTAACCTCCTGCCAAATGTATGACCATATTAGAGACACATATTTCCCTCAGATAACACAGATCCACAAAGAATTTGAAAACAAACCCAATTTTGATAAACTCCCATATCTAGTGGGTGAAATACCACAGTGTGCCATCACAGCAGCAAGATTTGTGACCTGTTGCCACAAGAAAAGGGCAACCAGTGAAGAACAAACACCATTGTAAATACAACCAATATTTATGTTTATTTATTTTCCATTTTGTACTTTAACTATTTGCATGTCATTACAACACTGTATATAGACATACAATGACATTTGAAATGTCTTTATTATTTTGAAACTTCTGTAAGCGTAATGTTTACTGTTCATTTTTATTGTTTATTTCACATTTGTTTATTATCTACTTCACTTGCTTTGTCAATGTTAACATATGTTTCCCATGCCAATAAAGCCATTGCATTGAATTGAAATGAACATTCAATTCTCTGGCAACAGCTCTGGTGGACAAATTTGGGCACAAAATTGGAGAGAAATAAGCTTTTTGTGCGTATGGAAAATGTCTGCAATCTTTTATTTCAGCTCATGAAACACAGGACCAACACTACATGTTGTGTTTACATTTTTGTTGAGTATATTTTTGCAGCCATTCATGGGCAGTTTTGAATAAGTCATACAAAAAAGCATTGGATATGAAATGCTCCAGGAATCAAATATATTTTTGGACATTTTAGTATTGTGGACATGCAAGGCAACTCATAAAGACATCATATGTTCTAGAGTAAGATGATGGCAAGAGCCTTCCACCAGTAGGCATAAACCACCTGAATATTGATATCCATTAGATTTCTCTTGAAGGTTTGGTGATTTTGAGAAATGAATTGTTATAACAAGAACGTTTTCAAACACCCAGCACTTGGTAAACATAGATCAGGGGTGGCCAACAATCAGGGGTGGCCAACACTCCTGAAGAGCAAGCATGATTTTATTCCAGCCCTTTTTAAAGTGATAGTTCACCCAAATTACAAAATGTTTGTGTCCTTACCTTGAAAGCAGTCTATGGACAAGGAGACTGCAATCTATGATTTGGTTACTGCCATCAACCATTAAAATGTCCTGGACAAAATCTTGGTGTAGTGGAAACACTCCCTGCCACATGTTGCATACAACATTCCACCTGGGAACAGGGATTAATCCCTGCTTCCAACCTTCCCACCGTTTCTAGCATTGGCCTGTCTCCCTATCTCATTTCATTACTGTCTGAATAAAGTGTCAAACCACTTTTTTTTGCATACTGCACCTTTCATCCACCAAAAACTGCAAAGTAACAAGTCGTCCAATTTTGAGTGTTAATTAAATGTTCAAAGCCTTCTGAATACACTTGACCTGTGTTTAAAAAATATATATTTTCCACCCTGGTCATAGGCCTAAGCCATGTCAAAATACGTAGAAATACGCTTTAAAATAGTAACATTTCCCCCTCTCTAGGGGTTGTGCCAGGGGGCAAGGAAATTCACATAGCAAATCTCTCCAAGCTTTCTTCAAAAGTTGGCAGCTCTGCAAAATGAACAAACAAAGTAGGCAGCAGCATATATTTTAATCTTTATTTAACTAGGAAAGTCAGTTCATTACAAATTCTTATTTTCAATGACAGCCTAGGAACAGTGGGTTAACTGCCTCGTTCAGGGGTGGAACAACAGATTTTTACCTTGTCAGCTCAGGAATTCGATCCAGCAACTTTTCGGTTATTAGTCCTATGCTCTAACCACTAGGCTACCTGCCACAGCCATAGAAGCCCAGTGACATGCCTCAATGCAGTCATATTGGTTCATTCTTGGGGTGTGGCTTTCAGTTGGCTCTTTTTGGCAACCCATCCTGTGAGTCAATCTGTTCTGTTATATTTCATCAAATCAGACTAACTCAGTGCACTGCTTGCTATGAATTCTATATGATGGTGTTTGCATGTTTATGTAAAAAGACTAATGGCCTGTTTGGAACACTGACAAGTAAAGAGCAGTTTTTGTTGTTGTTGCTAAATCTAATTTGGTGGGCCTGGCTCACCAGTGGGCCCACCCTGGCCTACGCCGCTGGTTAAGAAACATAATGTACAATCTAAGGTTAACACAAATGATTGCGACAAAAGGGATATTTCCAGTCATGACCACTCCAGCTCTTAAGGTGGCAGTAAAAACTAATCTCTGCACTGTCTATACCTATTACAGAGAAAAGAAGAAAGAAGGGCTATCGTAAATCGCCACTATTTACATTGCTTTGCGTCCACCGCCTGCTGATTGCCGGTAAAATGGGGCAGGGCCAGGGCAGCTCCATAACGCTTTGCCGAATTAGGAGCAGTTCATAAATGTGATTGTGAAACATAGTAATTACCGCTCGATTAGACACTATGGATCCCAATCGGATAATTCAAGCACTGAAAGGGACGATAGATCCCAACCTCCGGATAGCTGCTGAAAACGAACTCAATCAGGTGGGTGGATGGCCAAAATAACTTTGTTGTTTTTGTTATCAGGTCAGCATGAACCTATTTCCAGAAAGCGTTGTCCGTGTTTATGATTTGGATCGCAATAAGGCCGTGTTTCGGGTTCAATGATTTGTCGTTCTATAACTTATGTTTGCATCTCTCTGTTTATTGTGTAGGACACGAAACAGTAGATTGACATGTAATGTAACTGGCAACCCAAACTGTTGCACTGGAGAACAATAGAATTTTGAGGCAGTGTGCGCACGCTGTGCAGCAGTCCGGAGATGTGGCTGTTCGTGAAACAATGTAACTAGCAAGTGTCCGATTGGATTGTAATTGTAGACATAATGCGCGAGTTGAAACATTGTAACAATTGCAGCAATTTCAGCCAGCGATAGTAAAAGTTTTCAATTTTGATGGGATTTGACCGATCCCAAAACCAAATCTAAATGCGATAGACAAATGCATCTTGTCAAAGCATCTTAAAGGGTCAATCTGCAACTGCTACATCTATTTTTCGACTATAAATTCATGATATCTACCCATTGATTCTTGAAGAATCTCACGAGTTTAGTTCCACTGTTTTACCCCATCAGAGTCCAAAATATAAACTTGTTTCACTCTGTTTGTAAACAAAGGGAAATGTAAACAAACTCTATAGCCGCGTGTTTATTTCATGGATGGTCAGGCCTTGCATCCATAGCTCCGTCTAATTTAAGAGTAGTTCCCTTTCTCCAGCCACATCCTCAGCTTTTTACTGAATTATGGGCGAGCAGAACGCTGTGTTAGTTTGAACTGCTCATTGCCTTAATGAAAGATGCGTAACATAAGACTTGTCGCATATGCAGGCCTAGGTCATGATTGCGTCACTGAAAATAACTACATCTGCCATAGGCCTGCACTGCCTTGACTTTTGCATAATGTCCACTTCAGTAGGTTTATACTAATCAGGACAAATGATTGGTGTGAAATGCCTGTCAGTGATGCAACCAAGTGAAATTAGGGGCTTTTGCTGGAGACAGAATGCTGACTGTTCTGCAGCAGAGGAGGAGGGATAGAGGGAGGGAAAGAGAAAGCGTTCGGGTAATATCTTTGACAGACCATGGATCTTTTTTACTACCTTAAATCTGATAACTGGTCTGGCAAGATTGATGTGAGAGTGAGCGAATAAGCTACATGCTTCACCTGTTCTGTATTTTCCTTGTTCTTCAGTTGGTACTGACCTCAACAAACAACCGGGGAATCCACCTCCTACACTCCGCTCTGTCGTCATAGAACTGTTTTGACCACTGTGCTCACGGTGCGCTGTAGATGTGAAACCGACCGCTGAAGTAGTCAGGTGCTTGACTGTATGTGGTCCCATTTGGGTTGAGCTCATTTTAAAGCAGTGTCTTATTTTGTGTGTTCCAGTCGTACAAGATCATCAACTTCGCCCCCACTCTGCTCCAGATCATTGTGTCTGAACAGGTGGAGTTCCCCGTTCGCCAAGCAGGTAAGAACCCTGCCCCAGAACATTACATAAAGACCTGCATCTGGCTGTTTTTAAAATAATCACTGGACCAATGCAACAACTATAAACAACACTGATAATAGTCTCACTTTGGGCCGGTGTCCCGGACACAGATCAAGCCTAGTCCTGGACAGAATATCACTTTCAATGAAGATTCTTCATCAAGCTTGCTTTTTAGCTGCCACATGAATGAATGAATGAATTGTAAGGTACAATTGTGTCAGTCTTGCCAGTCTTCGTAATGTATATCTCTGTTCGCCAGCGGCCATCTACCTAAAGAACATGGTGAGCCAGTACTGGCAGGACCGCGAGCCCTCTCTAGGGGAGGTGGTGTTCCCCTTCAACATCCACGAGAACGACCGCACGCAGATCAGAGACAACATCGTGGAGGGCATTATCCAGTGTCCCGAGTCCATCCGGTGGGTCCTGCTGTGCTAACCTCCTTTACCTCCCTTAACCCACTAACCCTGACCTCTTAGGCTGGTACTCAGGGCAGGTGGTGCCCTGCTCCGGTCCTCTGCTCTGCTCTACCTAGAGCCTGTGAAATCGTGTCACTTGACTGTATAGGTAGTCTGTGACTACAAGTGCCCAATGAAGAGCGATGGGAGGATCATTTAGTGATGGCATGTTATAGACAGAATACAATGCTGATGTATGTATGTGTGTGTATTCTCTCTCCCAGGGCCCAGTTGACAGTGTGTTTGCGAGCCATCATAAAGCACGACTTCCCCGGGCGCTGGACGGCCATAGTGGATAAGATCGGCCTGTATCTGCAGTCTCAGAGCAGTGGCAGCTGGTACGGCAGCCTGCTGGCCCTCTACCAGCTGGTCAAGACCTACGAGTGAGTCAACCAACCGGAGCTGTTTGTCCCACCTGAGGACCCGTCACTCTCACTAGTGATCAAGTCATAACGATGCTGTGTTTTGAGACACCATTTTTAGTCCAAGTTTAGTAGCTGTAGTGTATAAGCTGAGTGATTATAAATGATTATTCCATTTACACTTTTTAGTCATTGCACCCAGCTTGTTGTCTGATATCAGTCTCCTGCTGATGTGTGTGTGTGTGTGTGTCAGGTATAAGAAGGCGGAGGAGAGGGATCCGTTGCTAGCAGCCATGCAGATCTTCCTGCCCCGTATACAGCAGCTCATCACCCAGCTACTGCCTGACGGCACCATCTTCTCCGTCCTCATACAGAAACAGATCCTCAAGATCTTCCACGCACTCGTACAGGTGAGAGAAGGGACTGTGTGTGTGACTGACTGACTGCGCGCGCGCAAGTGTCTGTGACCGACTGCATGTGGCATGCGTGTGCACGTTTGTGTGATCTAATACCAGCGTGTCTCTATTCTGCTCCTGCAGTACTCCCTGCCTCTCCAGCTGATTAATAACACAGTCATTACCCAGTGGATGGAGATCCTCAGAGCTGTTATGGACAGAGATGTTCCCCCAGTAAGTTTAATTTCATCCTTCTTCATTGTGTAGATCTGCCTACCTTCTGCAAATTCTTCTACCTATGTTGTTTACTGAAGGGGAGTAGCGAACCTCTGGTGTGTGTGTGTGTGTGTGTGTGGTTGCTAGGAGACGTTGGAGGTGGATGAGGACGACCGTCCTGACTTGGTGTGGTGGAAGAGTAAGAAGTGGGCCCTACACATCATCACCAGACTGTTCGAGAGGTGAGGGGTCACGGAGATGTATTTGTGTGTTGATGAATTTGAATGTAGGTAGATGTTGGTGTGAATGTGTTTGTGGATCGTAGCTTTTTTCCCCGTCTAACCGTGTTGTTCTACACTTGTGTGGTAGGTACGGAAGCCCAGGCAACGTGACGAAGGAGTACTTTGAGTTTGCAGACTTTTTCTTGAAGACGTACGCTGTAGGGATCCAACAGGTAAGAGTTTGTAACACTCTAAATATGACATCAAGCCTTGAATATATAGATGTCTGTTGTCCACATCTACCAATGTTGATGTATGTGTGTGTATATGAGCAGCAGCAGTCTTCTGTTTAGTCTGACCCCGTACTATCTGATGTGACCTCGTCTCTGGGTGGTCTCCTTCAGGTCCTGTTGAAGGTGCTGGACCAACACCGACAGAAGCAGTATGTCACGCCTCACGTCCTCCAGAAATCTCTTAACTACCTGAACCAGGGCCTGTCTCACTCCGTCACCTGGAAACACATGAAGCCGCACATGCAGGTGGGTCAGACTCACACACACACATACACACACGCATTCTCTGAACGACCTGAACCAGGGCCTGTCTCACTCCGTCACCTGGAAACACATGAAGCCGCACATGCAGGTGGGTCAGACAGACACCACTACACCTGTACCCCTGTCACACGTTAATAATAATGGATTGGATTTATATATATATATATATATTATATATATCTCGCTTCTCCATCACAAATGTGGGATTATGTGAAACTACACCTTGTTATACCGTTGTTATGTTTGTTATAAGGTTGTGACATTACACTTTGGATTGAGTTACAGTATGTGGCAGGTGATGATCAAAGTTAAATTTGTCTAATCTTTACGTCAGCATTTAGATCCGCTGTTTTATACACTTAGTAACTGAGCTAATCTGAATACTGCTATGCTTCTGAAAACGATGTTACAATTCCACTTCTATTAGTTAGTAGTTAACCTGTGTGTGTGTGTGTGTTCCACAGACCATCAGCCAGGAGGTGATCTTCCCTCTAATGTGTTACAAAGACGAGGATGAGAAACTGTGGCAGGAGGATCCATACGAGTACATCCGCATGAAGTTCAGTGAGTACACACACGTTCTAGAACTCAATCCGTTACAAGTTACGGAGGTAATGGGACATTGTATGGTCAGTATACATAATGACATGTCAGATTGAAACTGTATGGCTTCCATAGAATAGCCATACAGTAAATTGGGAGCTCGGCTGGGTTTCTTTCTCTGTTCCAGATGTGTATGATGACCATGCCCTCCCTGCCACCGCCGCCCAGAGTCTCCTCTGTAAAGCAGCCCGCAAGAGGAAGGAGGTGAGTGGAGAACCACACTCGAACCTAACAAAAACTACCTAACAGTCCTAAATAGCTTACTTTCCTCATTTCCTTTCCTTAACTGAGTCTTCTCTGATATGACTTGCATCACTGCTCTGCCCCCCCCCCTCTTCCCAGGTTCTTCCCCAGATGATGGAGTTCTGCCACCAGATCATGATGGAGCCCTCTGCTGACCCCCGCAGGAAGGATGGGGCGCTGCACGTCATCGGCTCACTGGCCGAACTCCTACTGAAGGTCAGCAGTGTGTGTGTCTCTGTACTTTCCCCTCTTGTTTTATTACCTGTTTAGTCTATATGTGACTGAGTCTTCTCTTCCTGTGTCGTCCTGTAGAAGCGGGTGTACAGGGAGCAGATGGAGCTGATGTTACAGAACTATGTGTTCCCTCTACTCAACTCACCTCTGGGATACCTCCGGGCCAGGGTGAGAGAGAGACACACACACACACACACGTGCTTTCACTCCAGGGCCCCTCTAACCCAACTCTTCTCATGGAGCTGAGAATGGGTGTGTAAGAACATGATTGTGTGTGATTGTGTGTGAGCAGTTCTTCAATCTTTAAAATGGCTCCTTCCCTCTTTATATCTACAGTCCTGTTGGGTGCTACATTCCCTACAGTCCATCCATGTGAGTCAGAATGGTCTGTCAGTCCTGTTTTATATAGATTAAACATCCCCTTTCTGCATTTCTTTACCCCCCCCTCACCCCTGCTCTTTTACTTACTGTCCATCTTCGGGCAGGTGAATGTGTTGGGAAGCACCACTGCACATTTTGGTGACTGGAAGTGGATAGGGCTGATTTGTACATGATGTGGATAGGCTCCAAACTGATAGCGATGCCCATCCGTGTGGGATACAGATCAGTGATTGTAACCCTGTGTTTGTCCTCAGTCGTGCTGGGTGTTGCATTCGTTCAGCCCGCTGCGTTTCCATAATGAGTTGGTCCTGAGGAATGCGGTGGAGCTGGTTAAACAGGGCCTCATAGCAGACAAGGAGATGCCCGTCAAGGTGGAGGCTGCTATCGCCTTGCAGACACTGGTCAGCAACCAGGAGCAAGGTCTGAGGTTCACACACATGCATGGACGTACACACAGACACACACACACACACACTCTGAACCCTCTCTCTCCCTCTCTTTAGCTAAGGTCTACATCAGGCCCTACATCCGGCCTGTTATGCAGGAGCTGCTCCACGTCATCAAGGAGACGGAGAACGATGACCTCACTAACGTCATTCAGAAGATGATCTGCGAGTACAACCAGGAAGTGGCTGTCATCGCCGTTGACATGACCCAGAACCTGGTGCGCCTCCACTGTCTTGCTCTACTGTTTAACTCTGTGTGTGTGTGTGTGTGTGTGTGTAAAGGTGTCTGCATGCTTCCTATCTGAAACAGTTTGTGTGTGTGTGTGTGTGTGTGTATAAAGGTGTCTGCATGCTTCCTATCTGAAACAGTTTGTGTGTGTGTGTAAAGGTGTCTGCATGCTTCCTGTCTGAAACAGTTTGTGTGTGTAAAGGGGTCTGCATTTTTTCTTGAGGCAAGCCAAAGTCAGTAGCTGAGAAATTCTGCACCTAACATCTTCGTTAGATGTAAAATTGCGTGACTAAGATCTCCTAGGCATGCCATTTTTTTTGTTAGATTAATTCTGACTATTTTGGCAACGGTGTCTCAAGACGGACAAACAGTACTATTGTCGCTTTTTTTTCTAGTTTTTCAAGCAAATGTCTTTTAAGCCAGCACAGCCAAACCGAAGCATGCGAAAGCCTTAATACCCCCTGTGTGTGTGTGTGTGTGTGTGTGTGTGTGTGTGTGTGTTCCCAGGCTGAGATCTTCACCAAGGTGCTACAGAGTGAAGAGTATGAGGAGAGTGAAGACAAGACAGTGATGGCTCTGGGGATCCTCAGTACCATAGACACCATACTCACTGTTATGGAGGACCACAAGGAGGTGAGACAAACTGAATACTCACTCACACATTCTGCAGATGTGTACACACACACACACATGCGCTCACCCTATTCCAAATCTAGTCCTCTGAAGCTCCAGTTGAATGTGTGATGATTGGTGATTGATTTGCTCCCTCTTCCCTGCTTTGTTTGAACACACAGTGTTATTGAGCATGGCGTGAATGTTATGTCAGACTAGGGCTGTGACGGTCATGCAAATTTGTGTGACTGTAATTGACCTGCCAAATGACTGTGCTCACCGTAATAACCGTTTTTTCTTTTACGCGTATTTGTTCCTCTCCGCTCCTGATTGCATGTGCGGCCATAGAAATAGAATGAATGGGTGGACTGGCGGCCATTGCGAGTGTACCCATAGAAGTAATAACAGGAAGTGTTTAACCATCAATATGTGCTGTGATTTGTTGATTCAACTCCACTGACATCACACAAAATGCATTCCATTGCATGAGCCACATCAGTTAAACATCATTTGAATGAACATTCTACATTTCGGCAAGGAGCAACAAAGTTTCATAACGCTGTTAAGAGTCCATGTTACCGCGGGGAACGCTCAACCGCGGGACTGCCCTGCCGTCCCGTCTTCAGCCAGCTGTTCGTTCCACTTTTCTTTTTCCTTCCGCATTTTACGGTTATGACTGTTATTTTCATGGAGGTCTTCACCCGTAACCGTCGGTTATACGGCAATTGTGCCAGCCCTATGTCAGACCGATATTAGCCTGGGATCAATAGATGATCTTTGACCTTTTGATGTCTCTTTCTCTTTCTGCCTGTATCTTTCCTCTCTCGCCCTCTTGACTGCCTCTCGTTCTTCTCGTTATCGTGCTCTCTCTCTTCCCCTCTCTCCATCTCCCTCTCTCTCAGATCACTCAGCAGTTGGAGGGCATCTGTTTACAGGTGATAGGCCTGGTGCTGCAGAAGCCCATCATAGGTATGGCAGGTGTGTGTGTGGCTCACGTCACTGTCTGTTTTTGTGTGTACACACATACTCATTTATTTGATGTGTGTGTCTATTCCTCTCTGTGAACTTTAGTGTGCGTGTGTGCTTTTCACACACACCTTACACAATAACCATATTCATCTCACTTTCCTGTTCCAGTGAGCCACCTCCCTCTTTTGTGTAACACCTTGTCCATTTCCGTCTCACTATGAACACGGTCTAATTGTCAAAAGCTGTTCCCCTTGCACTTCCCAAATCCCAGATGACCAGGCACCAGTCATGCCTGTAATTGGCTCGTGTGTGTGTGTGTGTTTCTGGGTGTGTAATCCCATCTGTGGTGTGTGTGTGTGTGTCTGTAATCACCTCTGTGCTGTGTGTGTGTGTGTATAAGGAGAGAACACAGCTCTATGTTAATGAATGGATTATGTGATGACCTATTATAATGAGAGTTTCCTTCAGGAAGAATGGGGGGGGGGGGTCACTGTGGAAGATTATTTATCTGTCAAAGGGAAACATCAATTATATGATCTGTTTCCTCCTCTTCTCCCTCCCCTCCAGAGTTCTACGAGGAGATTCTGTCCCTGGCGTTTGGGCTGACCTGCCAGACCATCTCCCCTCAGATGTGGCAGCTATTGGTGGTGCTCTACGGGGTCTTCCAGCACGACTGCTTTGACTACTTCACGGGTACAGTACTGAGTCACTGGTCAACAGTCACCTGCCTGTTAGTGAGAGTATTGGGCTTACACACCTGTCTAGATGAACATTGAATATCACAGTGAATGTAATGTCGAATAGCATGATGGTGACGTTGATGCTGGCCCAACACGATGATGATCACGGTCTGGTCTCTTTCAGATATGATGCCTCTTTTGCACAACTACGTTACCGTGGATACAGACACGCTCCTGTCCAACCCCAAATACTTAGAGGTCATATACACCATGTGCAAAAAGGTGTGTGTGTGTGTGTGTGTGTGTGTGTGTGTTCAGGTAGAGTTTGATAAAGTGTTCCATGTTGACCTTTGACTCCTGTGCTGCAGGTCCTGACCAGTGATGCAGGTGAGGATGCAGAGTGTCACGCTGCTAAGCTGCTAGAGGTCATCGTCCTCCAGTGTCGGGGGAGGGGCATCGACCAGGTGAGCGGGACCGCGAAGGCTTCTGGGTAGTATTTAAGGGTAGACGTGGTCCCAGTTCAGCCCAAATCAGTTCGCTTTCCCTTTCCATACCCGGAATCTCCCGTTGGGAGGGATGATCGCTATCAATATTGTATTGATTCTTCTCTCTCACCCCCCATGTGATCTGCCACAGTTTTAATGATCTTCCTGTAAATATCAGCCAGCCATTACCCAGTCAACAATAGCTATCTCTTGTTCTCTCTCGTTCTCACTCCCTCTTCCCCTCCAGTGTATCCCCTTGTTCGTGGAGGCTGTGTTGGAGCGGCTAACCAGAGGTGTGAAGTCCAGTGAGCTGAGGACCATGTGTCTGCAGGTGGCCATCGCTGCTCTCTACTACAACCCAGCCCTGCTCATCCACACGCTGGACAGCATGCATTTCCCCCACACCCCACAGCCCATCACCGCTCACTTCATCAACCAGTGGATGAATGACACTGAGTTCTTCCTGGGGTAAGTGTATAAACTAAGCCATGCGCCCTACATCCTAATCCATGTACACAGTGGCTAAACAACGTGCCCTAAACCATGTTCCCTAAATACTACTAGACCCATACTGTACACAGTCCACTTCATCAACTATACTGCTCAAAAAAATAAAGGGAACACTTGAACAACACATCCTAGATCTGAATGAAAGAAATAATCTTATTAAATACTTTTTTCTTTACATAGTTGAATGTGCTGACAACAAAATCACACAAAAATAATCAATGGAAATCCAATTTATCAACCCATGGAGGTCTGGATTTGGAGTCACACTCAAAATTAAAGTGGAAAACCACACTACAGGCTGATCCAACTTTGATGTAATGTCCTTAAAACAAGTCAAAATGAGGCTCAGTAGTGTGTGTGGCCTCCGTGTGCCTGTATGTCCTCCCTACAACGCCTGGGCATGCTCCTGATGAGGTGGCGGATGGTCTCCTGAGGGATCTCCTCCCAGATCTGGACTAAAGCATCCGCCAACTCCTGGACAGTCTGTGGTGCAACGTGGCGTTGGTGGATGGAGCGAGACATGATGTCCCAGATGTGCTCAATTGGATTCAGGTCTGGGGAACGGGCGGGCCAGTCCATAGCATCAATGCCTTCCTCTTGCAGGAACTGCTAACACACTCCAGCCACATGAGGTCTAGCATTGTCTTGCATTAGGAGGAACCCAGGGCCAACCGCACCAGCATATGGTCTCACAAGGGGTCTGAGGAGCTCATCTCGGTACCTAATGGCAGTCAGGCTACCTCTGGCGAGCACATGGAGGGCTGTGCGGCCCCCCAAAGAAATGCCACCCCACACCATGACTGACCCACCGCCAAACCAGTCATGCTGGAGAATGTTGCAGGCAGCAGAACGTTCTCCACGGCGTCTCCAGACTCTGTCACGTCTGTCACGTGCTCAGTGTGAACCTGCTTTCATCTGTGAAGAGCTCAGGGCGCCAGTGGCAAATTTGCCAATCTTGGTGTTCTCTGGCAAATGCCAAACGTCCTGCACGGTATTGGGCTGTAAGCACAACCCCCACCTGTGGACGCCGGGCCCTCATACCACCCTCATGGAGTCTGTTTCTGACCGTTTGAGCAGACACATGCACATTTGTGGCCTGCTGGAGGTCATTTTGCAGGGCTCTGGCAGTGCTTCTCCTGCTCCTCCTTGCACAAAGGCGGAGGTAGCGGTCCTGCTGCTGGGTTGTTGCCCTCCTACGGCCTCCTCCACGTCTCCTGATGTACTGCCCTGTCTCCTGTTAGCGCCTCCATGCTCTGGACACTACGCTGACAGACACAGCAAACCTTCTTGCCACAGCTCGCATTGATGTGCCATCCTGGATGAGCTGCACTACCTGAGCCACTTGTGTGGGTTGTAGACTCCGTCTCATGCTACCACTAGAGTGAAAGCCCCGCCAGCATTCAAAAGTGACCAAAACATCAGCCAGGAAGCATAGGAACTGAGAAGTGGTCTGTGGTCCCCACCTGCAGAACCACTCCTTTATTGGGGGTGTCTTGCTAATTGCCTATAATTTCCACCTGTTGTCTATTCCATTTGATCAACAGCATGTGAAATTTATTGTCAATCAGTGTTGCTTCCTAAGTGGACAGTTTGATTTCACAGAAGTGTGATTGACTTGGAGTGACATTGTGTTGTTTAAGTGTTCCCTTTATTTTTTTGAGCAGTGTATATATTGTTAGTCATCACTGAGTCACACTGTGGTCTTCCTATAGCAGTGTAAAAAAAATATGGGATATACAGTATTTTTACCTACTACAGTAGGTACATGATTTATTCACCACCTACCTGTAGTTCATTCTTTCTCCCTCTCTCCACTCTTCCCTCTCCCAGGCTCCATGACCGTAAGATGTGTATCATCGGACTGAGTGTTCTGATGGAGCTACCCTCCAGGCCAGGGGTGGTAGAAGGGGTAGCGGCTCAGATCGTCCCCAGCGTCCTGCTCTTGTTCCTGGGGCTCAAACACCTGTACTCCACCCGCCTCCTCAACAAGCCAGACCTACTGGCCTGCACTGGGGTACCGGAGGAGGACCAGAACGGTGAGAGGAGGAAAACAGGCGACAGAGGTGGAGAGGAGACAGGATAAATGAGAGAGGAATGGAGAGAACAGGCAAGGGAGGAGGAGAGAAAAGGAAAGGAGAGATGCTAATACTGCTGAATCAAACCCTCTTCTTGGAAGCCATGGGGTAGGGCCAGGGATAATGTAAATGGTAGAAGATTAAGACACTGCTAGCCCTAGCTATGGATGTGGTAGGAATCGGTCCTCAGCTGTTCACGTGTGTTGCTTTACACATCTATGGCCAGGTTTCAACACCTCTGGACCGCTCTCTCTCGCTTGACTTCTCACTCTGCCCTCAGGTCATATTAGTTGCACTACATTTCCCTACATGCCGCAGGGCAGCTGTGCTGGCATTCCTCGGTCAAGTGTAAAGAACGGCAGTGTACAGGAGAGGTTAGGATGAAGGAAATTGTTATGTATGTTAGCTAAGCAGCTGTTACTGTAATTGGGTATATTAAAATGGCACTAAGAAAAATTGTGCCTTTCAAAAAGGTAAAAGGGTCATTTCTTTATATTCAATCTGTTTTTCTATGTGTGTGTGATTCTCTGCCTGTCTGTCTGTCTGTCTGTCTGTCTGTCTGTCTGTCTGTCTGTCTGTCTGTCTGTCTGTCTGTCTGTCTGTCTGTCTGTCTGTCTGTCTGTCTGTCTGTCTGTCTGTCTGTCTGTCTGCGTCCTTAGAGGAGATCCCCAGTGATGAGGATGAGGTGAATGCGAACCGTAACACCATGATGCAACAGCAGACCTGCACACCCGTAGGCCACGAGGACGATGAGGAGGATGATGATGAAGACTACTGGGATGAAGAGGGGCTGGAGGGGACACCCCTGGAGGAGTACAACACGCCCCTGGACTATGACAATGGAGAGGACGAGTACCAGTTCTTCACCGCTGCCCTACTCAGTAAGCAGTTACACATCTACACACACAAACGCACACACAGCTACTTGTGCGCACACACACAGAAAAAAGGAATACGCATGCATGCATACATGTATGCACACACACACGCAGGCATTTTCCCCTTACTCTGTCCTGTGTGTACTATAGGGGTCCAGAACACTGACCAGCCTTGGTACCAGTCTCTGACCACGCCCCTCAGTGATGACCAGAAGAAACAGCTGCAGGAGATCTATAGCCTGTCCCAGCAGAGGAGGAGCACCGCCGCCAAGGGCCAATGGTGAGGCAGAAAAGAGGACCAAGGGCCAATGGGGAGAGAGGCCAATTGGGAAAGAGAAGAGGGCCAAGGGCCAGTGGGGGGAAAGAGGACAGAGGGCCAATGAGTTGGGAGCTGGTGAGGCTCCCAACCAGGGTGGAAAATACAACAACAGTAAAAGGTTGCTGATTTAAACATGTATTTTGACAAGCATGCTGTATTTTCCATTATGTTGAGTCCTAACACGGTGTCATGTTGTTTCAGAGCTGTGAGGGACATGGCTGGAAGCCTGGATGGAAGGAGGAGTAGCAGCAGAGTTCTGGCCTGATCTGAAGTGGATTTAAAACACACCATTAACTTTTTCAGTCCAGATCAGACCAGATCTAACTAGACTTTACTGATCCCACCAAGACCGGGCCATCTAGATCCATAACTGAACTGGGTGGAGACCCACCAGATACCATAACACCAGGACTTTACACACTTTACGGTTCACATCCCAGACCGTAATTGGACCACACCCACCCCAGAGTGTGTGTGTGTGTGTGTGTGTGTGTGTGTGTGTGTGTGTGTGTGTGTGTGTGTGTGTGTGTGTGTGTGTGTGTGTGTGTGTGTGTGTGTGTGTGTGTGTGTGTGTGTGTGTGTGTGTGTGTGTGTGTGTGTGTGTGTGTGTGTGTGTGTGTGTGTGTGTGTGAGTGTGAGAGAGAGATTGATGTCCTACTCTGTATCACTGACCAGTGAATTCATCTTCTAGTACAGTGCAGTCCTTGGGTCTGTGATTCTGCAACGGAATGAATGTAACTATTGTACACAAAATCTCTGTTTCTTTATAGCCTGGCTTTTGTATGGTCTCGAGAGGACTGGCCAGATGTCCTTGGTTGCCATGGCATCAATCAGAACCGTTTTTTCAGTTAGTCTGAACCAAGTCTGTGGTGCTAATGGACGGACAGACAGACGTGTTTGGGGTGAAAGGTTAAGGGTTAGGGGTCAGTGACCTTTGACCCACGGGGGGGGGGGGGGGGGTTCCTTTCACACTGATGAAATGTAATAGGGGGCAAGATGCTGGGAGGAGAGCTTTTGTTTGTCTTTGTTTTGTTTTTATATCTGTTTTCATTTAACTTAAGAAAATCATAAACGTTCATGTAACATCTAGCCCAGTGCTTTTTCCTGTTATGTTACTATAGTGAGTGTTTGAAGGTTTGTGCTCCTCTGTCTGCAGGTGTGTGTGGGGGTTAAGACTTTTATATCGATTTCGCACAGAGAACATGTGGATATTGCGGTAGCTGAAACTTTGCGTCTTTGAGCATCTCTTCCTGCTCTGTTGAATCAATACCAGGTCAGAGTTCACTGCTGCGATCAATCCTCATTTATAAAACATCCAGCTCAATAACACAGAGATGGATTGAACAAGTACTGTAACATCATGCAGGTTAACAGTATCAGCAGGAGTAAATACGTTTTCATTTACAGGCTTCTCTCAGGGCCCTGTTTAGATACTTTTTAAAAGGGATTCCTCCCTCCATGGTTCTGACACAAGACAGAGGGAATAACATGGTGAAATCTGGCTTTCACCAGTCCACCAACTATCTGGACTTTGGTATCAAATTCAAATCACAGCTGGGAATCTCTCCATACCAGACAGTTATTTCTCTCATGTCCCCAGCTGTCTCTGAAAGGAGTTTCCTCTGGAATGGTAGAGATGTCCAAATACCACAGGGCTTCTTTCTATATTTTATAGTCAGTATTTGATTCTCTAGTGGAGTTAGAGGGCTCTGCTTGCAGGGTTGGGAGTCAGATCCTGATGTTTCAGATGGGATGCTTGGATGGGTTTTGGCGAGGCGACGGTGCTCTCCCTCTCTCTCTCTCCCTGTGTTAGTATTCTGTGTGTGTTCGGCTGCAGTTTGTATGTTCTAGCCCACTGCAGTTTGTACTGAAGACTGTGTGTGTGCAGGACAGTAAGGAGCAGCCAAGTGTTGAAGAGATGTCGAACTCTGTAGGCGGTGAAACATGACTGGGGTAGGGGGTGGGTTATTTGTTGTTGACTAGTTTCTGGAGTTGTTTCTCTCCAGAAAATGTTCTGTTGCAGTCTGCCTCTGCAATTAAGCACTGCAGTGAATTATGTTCTCCAACAAACACCCTCCCCCTCTCTCTCTTCATTTCTATTGGTCTGTATGACTCAGTGACAGTTTTCTGTAGGTGATGTTGCACATACCTGACACTTCCAGGCCATGCTAGGATGCTGTTGCACTAATCTGCAGTCCCACACCAGTAGAGGAGAGAGAGCGAGCGGCGTAGAGACCCAGTATAGAAAGTACCAGTCAGAAAGAGTGATGCTGATCCCTGCGGGTGATTATGTCAAAAGTTTCAAATGTGGCCAATTATCCATGCCAATCTGCACTCCCTTCAGTTAACTCTAGTCTACTTGCCCTCGTAATAATCGAGGGGATTCTCTGGTCACTGTGTCCCAGTGAGGGTGCCTCTCCTCCAGCCTGCCTGGTGGCCTCTTCCCCCTGGGGAGCAGAGTGGAGGTAATGATGAGGGCCATAGGCCGTGGTGTGCTGGGCAAAGCTAATCAGATCTGAGTATGAGAAGGGCAAACAAGGACAGAGTCAGAGAGAGAGAGAGACCTGACTGCAGTTCAGCAACCAAATAACCAATTTCCACAGACAGTTTAAAAAGTGGGCTGAAGTCCCCAGCTACCTATTGAGTGGAGTACTGTGATGTGTGTTTGTTCTCTGGGGCAGCTAACTGCCTGTGGTCTCTCTGCAGTGTGTGCCTCTGTCAGAATCACTTACCTAGATGGATGGGGGTAGGCAAAGTTCAGGTGAAGTGCATTTTGTGTCACGTGGTAGTTCCCTGCCCTTTTTATAGCCACCCAAAACACACACACACACACACACACACACACACACACACACAGAGAGAGAACTCTCTCCTGCCGTTGTCTGTGTGTGTCCAGGGCACACAGGGACTGTCTCCACACGCCATGAAGCTGAGAGAGATGCAGACTGACAGCGCTGACTGTTGCTCGGTCTCCCCTGTGTGAGTCAGAGGTCCCCAGACTCCACCACAGGTGGTGAGGAGTGGGAATAAGTAAAGTTCTCAAGTTTCCCAGGCGCTGGTCTCAACTTTAGGGAGCATCCACAAACAGTGTAGCCTCCCTATGAAACTGGCCTCAGCTAAGAGGAGTGGACTTCTATGGCACAGGTGAAAGTGTGCTGCCTCGCAGTGTAACAACACAGGGTCACTGGTTCAAGCCTCATTCCTGACTACTCCCCCTCCACCGCTGCATTAGTAATGGGATATTTGATTCCTAATGGAGGTCTTGGCTACTTTGCAACCCCTGCTCACACACCAGTTAATTGCATTTGCTTTGGTAATGAGGGAGGCTGATTGCATATCATGAATCATGTGCCACTCTCCTGCCCTTGTGCCTCATCTTCTTTAACCCCGAAGGGGTTTTGAAGGAGAGCGGTTCTCCAGTTGGGCTGGTCTGTGATTCACCGTCCTCTTTCCCTGGTCAGAGGAATAAGGCAACCTCAGAGAGAGGTTTTCCAGAGGACATATGAGATGGTTCTGTACAGAGAAGAGATGTGAATGAATAAACAGCATGAGACTGAGTCAGTAATAGCACAAGGCCAATAATGGGCTGTATAAGGAGATAGTGACACCCGCAAAGGACTGTATAATAGCATCAACTACTATTAACAACTACCAATACCAACATCCAACAGTAAATGGACACTTTTCAATAACAACGAGAGAGACTGAGGAGGCTCTGACCTGAGCAAGCAGGACTGTCTGATATCCTGTCCCCTAGCAACCTATTGGTGGCCTGATAGCAGAGCTCACTGGAAGTCTGGGTAGACCGTTTATGATCCCCTCGTCTCGGGGACCATCAGGTGATGGGTGGAGTGAGCTGCATGAAATTAGATACCTCACAGGCAGGAGAAGTCATAACCGGTTTAGTCTGGCGACTCCATCCCAAAGCTCTTCATACCTGAGTAGTAGTATCATAATCACCTGTCCTCCTAATGAGCTATTCATCCTCAAGTACACCCTTGAGATTTAATACCACCTCGTGCTGCGATGGGTCTGGCGGTGACATAACTACCAGGCAGGCTCGTTTAGTGGCAATCAGCCACCGAGCTATAAGCCTAAAGTAATGAAATCAAACGCTATTGTAGAAAGAGAGGGGCCCACGCTCGCCTCGAACATGTAACCGTATCATTACCAATGGATAACGGCTATTGTGGTCGACACGCTCCGTCGCCCACAGGAATGTAGGCCTGCCTGGCCCTTCTGAACGGTTGGTGAGTGCACCGTGCATTCTGAAGGCAATTAGCGCACAGAACGGCACCTTGAACACTCGCAGATGCATCGTTCCAATGAAAAAAAAAAACGAACTAATAAGCAAATTAACGAGGCAAAAACATTTCATTATTTTTAGTCAGAGGCCAGACGTTTTCTCCTATATATATATATATATATATATATATATATATATATATATATATATATATATATATATATATACTGCTCAAAAAAATAAAGGGAACACTAAAATAACACATCCTAGATCTGAATGAATGAAATAATCTTATTAAATACTTTTTTCTTTACATAGTTGAATGTGCTGACAACAAAATCACACAAAAATAATCAATGGAAATCCAATTTATCAACCCATGGAGGTCTGGATTTGGAGTCACACTCAAAATTAAAGTGGAAAACCACACTACAGGCTGATCCAACTTTGATGTAATGTCCTTAAAACAAGTCAAAATGAGGCTCAGTAGTGTGTGTGGCCTCCGTGTGCCTGTATGACCTCCCTACAATGCCTGGGCATGCTCCTGATGAGGTGGCGGATGGTCTCCTGAGGGATCTCCTCCCAGACCTGGACTAAAGCATCCGCCAACTCCTGGACAGTCTGTGGTGCAACGTGGCATTGGTGGATGGAGCAAGACATGATGTCCCAGATGTGCTCAATTGGATTCAGGTCTGGGGAACGGGCGGACCAGTCCATAGCATCAATGCCTTCCTCTTGCAGGAACTGCTGACACACTCCAGCCACATGAGGTCTAGCATTGTCTTGCATTAGGAGGAACCCAGAGCCAACCGCACCAGCATATGGTCTCACAAGGGTTCTGAGGATCTCATCTCGGTACCTAATGGCAGTCAGGCTACCTCTGGCGAGCACATGGAGGGCTGTGCGGCCCCCCAAAGAAATGCCACCCCACACCATGACTGACCCACCACCAAACCGGTCATGCTGGAGGATGTTGCAAGCAGCAGAACATTCTCCACGTCGTCTCCAGACTGTCGCATGTGCTCAGTGTGAACCTGCTTTCATCTGTGAAGAGCACAGGGCGCCAGTGGCGCTGTAAGCACAACCCCCACCTGTGGACGTCGGGCCCTCATACCACCCTCATGGAGTCTGTTTCTGACCGTTTGAGCAGACACATGCACATTTGTGGCCTGCTGGAGGTCATTTTGCAGGGCTCTGGCAGTGCTCCTCCTTGCACAAAGGCGGAGGTAGCGGTCCTGCTGCTGGGTTGTTGCCCTCCTACGGCCTCCTCCACGTCTCCTGATGTACTGGCCTGTCTCCTGCTACCCTCTGCCTATTGCCTACTTAGCTTATTCAAACCTGTCTCAAAATACAACACTGCCCCTTTTTAAGACAACAAAAGCTCTTTACCTGACTCGCTTTTCAAAGATGTCTAGAAATGTACACGTTTTGTGCTCTTGTAGGAAGCGATCACTCCCCTATTGCTGACTACACATGATCTATAACAGGTCTAATAATTCCCTAACTAGCAAAGGATATGAACAAAATGTGCATGTGGATACATGCAACTCTCGCTTTGATCTCAAAACAAGTGAATCTACTCATGACTGCTCATGCTGTAAACACAGTCCAGTTCAAAGTAAATGGCAAAGATCCATACATGGCAATGGTCTATTGCATGTAGGCCTACTGCAGTGTTGTAAAGTACTAAAGTAAAACTTTTAAGTACTACTTAAGTAGTTTTTTGGGGTATCATACTTTACTATTTATATTTTTGACAACTTTTACTCCACTACATTCCTAAAGAAAATAATTGACTTTAACTCCTTACATTTTCCCTGACACCCAAAAGTACTAGTTACGTTTAGAATGCTCAAGCAGGACAGCATTATGGCACCTATCAATATAACACTGTGTCATCCCTACTGCCTCTGATCTGGCGTACTCACGAAACACAACTACTGTGTTTGTAAATGATGTTGGAGTGTGCCCCTATAATTAAAAATAATATGAAAATCGTGCCGTCTTGTTTGCTTAATATAAGGAATTTGATGTATAGCTTTTACTTTGTACTTTTACTCATGTATGACAATTTAGTACTTTTCCTACTACTGTACTTAAGTACATTTAAAACCAGATGCTTTTAGACTTTTACTCAAGTAGTATTTTATTGGGTAGTGTTCACTTTTACTTGAGTCATTTTCTGTTAAAGTATCTTTACTTTTACTCAAGTATGACAATTGAGTACTTTTTCCACTACTGGCCTACTGCAACTTTGATTGCAATAAAATCCTACTCCGATGCGTTCTGCCTACAACAATATCTCTTGCATGGTTCGTTTTGTTTCGGTATGTTGAATTGAAAGTGGCTAATATTTTGAATTGAAAGTGGCGAATGTTGAGTTGATTACTATTACCACAGTACAAAATAGCAACGGTTCGCCTACCCGGCGTGCAGGGCAGCTGAGTAGGGCTCACCTACCGTCAACAGCCCGAGACAAATAATAAAAATAGGAACACAAGGCTTTATAGTTGTTTTTTTACAGAAATGTTTGGCGATTGACCAATCGGGTTGGTGACCATTGCTCTAGAAAGTTGAGTGAAGTTCAATCTCGTGCTTCTCTCTGTGTGCTGATGTTTCTCCGCAGCAGTCTCGGGGCTACTGCGCAGTTTAGAGGGAACATTGGTGTGCAGCATGGATAGGGACGAGACGACCTTGCTGCGTGTAGCAGCTAGAAACATGGGCCTACCTAAGAACAGGTGTTTTTATACACAGGTGAATAGCGAGCTGCTAATGGATGAAACACATGGTCGAGAAGATGACCTTGATCCGTGTAGACGGCTAGACGCCAGCTGCTGGGTGAAGAAATGGCCTGGAGCAGCCTTCATGATGATCTGGATCCATCAACAGTATCATTTGCATTTTATACGTCATGGATGGGAAACTGGCGGCCCCACCCCATTTGAAGGCCTTCAGATCAATTTCCACAAAGTAAATGTTTTTTTTAGGAAATCAGTCAGGTCTCAACTGTTGCATGTTAGAATACACAAGATGCAATTTTGATGCAAACATTCCTCCACCCTATGGCAAAATGTGTAGACTTGCAGGAAATTAGCTGTAAAACAGCTCATTTTCCTATCTGCCCCATGGCAAAATGAGCAGAATTGCATGAAATTAGTTATAAAATGGCAAAATACTCTGTCCCATGGCAAAAATGTGTAGGATTGCAGCAGTTGCTTTAAAACGAACATTCTCTACACCCCGCGAGCAAGTGCGGCCCCTCATGAGTTTAGATTTGTTGGGGCCCCCCACCACAATCAAAGTTGCCCACCCCTGTCACAGGATATCCTATGACCGCACAACCCTCTGGCTATGACTAGAGAGCAAGAGAGGAGGAGAAAAGACTAAGGGAAGGAGAGCTTGACAACTTTGAGTTGTTTTGCCCTTTAGCATGTCTTTCCCAGTAGGCACGCCCCACCCCCTCCTCCCCAGGTCCTGTCATGCTGGACACAGGGCGCAGGAGGTGGTTGTCTGCAGGTGTTGCACGCCACTTTGTTTCCTGGCGGTGTGTACATGGTTCAGTGATCAGTGTGCCCCAGTGTACCCTTTGCCAACCCCCTACTGTGCCATCAGAACCCCCTCCCTAGTATCCCCCACTAGCTAAGGTAACAGAAAGCTATTCTCAAGTAATACAAAGTACAACTGTGTGTTTGTCAAACATGTTATTCATACCCTATTAAAAATGTGTTTTATAACACACAACAATGTAATGTACTTCAACAAATTGGGGGGTAATTAGACTTTTGCAACCGGTAAGACTGTAATCAAATAGTAGTGGTTATGGTTGTAATGTAGACAACCTATACGTACCAGTCAGTACCTCCACCCTGTGGGATTTCCACATTTTGGGCCCCCATCCCCAAAATTGAAATGGACAACTCCTGAGTGAAAATGCTTAATTTTTGATGAGCTCGGCACTCAAATTGGGAGTTGTCCAGAAACATCTGTGGAGAGATAGAAAAGTGTGGGCCAACAACCAAAGGCTGGTAAATCATAAAAACCACATCCCTTGAGTGCATTTGAAATTTCATTATCATTAACTGTAAAGTTACTGTGCTTTATAAAAGACTGGATTTCAAGCAATACGTCATTATTAAAATAGTTTTATGACCCAAAAAACGGTGTGTCTTGATGAATGACTGCTGAATTTACTAGGATAAAACAAACAAAAAGTCAACAGGGCATATTCACGTGGGCATAACGGAAACGCTTGAACTGAAAGATTCTAAATGCAACAATCCAGTTTTAAGTCACTGATGCTGCAGCAATACAGGCGTTAAAGATGGCCTCCAATTAGCACTTCGGTTGCATTTACATTGGCAGCCCAATTCTGATATTCTGCCCAATTATTGTTCTTTTGACTAATCAAAACAGGTATTTTGCCTGTAATTGGGCAAAAGAAATCAATTGGTCTGCCTGTGTAAAACATAGCCTTAATATTAAGCAATACTCTTGGTTAAATAAACTATATATATACACACACACATATTTGGGCTACATTTACAATAGGGATATACTTAACATTGGCTGCCACCCACAATATGTACCATTTACTATACAAGCATCTTTAAAATCAAATCAGTTTATTGGTTGCGTACAGTTTAGCAGGTGTTAGAGAGGGTGTCAGATGCTTATGTTACTAACAGTTAAATGTCAAATAATTAAAATGTAATTGGGAACAAAATACAAAAGAAATACATAAAAAGGCAGGACAAATCGGATGAACCCAAATAGCACTGTAGCAGTCATCAAATGCAATCTATATGCATGTACACCGGGAGAATTTACACAAGATCAGCTAAGAATATGTACAGCAGTAGATATGAGTAAGCTACTGTATGTCAAGTGTATAAATAATTGTGGTGTGTAAACGGTGTAATTAAAATACAATATACAATAGTAGAATTATGAGCTACGTCAGATACAGTATTTACGTACAGGGTGAAACGGGAAGTGACCAGTGGTTCAATGTCTCTATGGCATGGGACAGTGGCTGTCACGTCCTGACCAGTATAAGGGGTTATTTGTTATTGCAGTTTGGTCAGGACGTGGCAGGGGGTGTTTGTTTTATGTGGTTCGGGGTTTGTTGGGCTATGTTCCTATGTAAGAGGGGTGTTTGTTTAGAGTGTTTCGGGGTTTGTTGTTCTTGTTAGTTTATTTCTATGTTAGTTCTAGTCTTTCTATTTCTATGTTTAGTTAATGGGGTTGACCTTCAATTGGAAGCAGCTGCTCCTCGTTGCTTCTAATTGAAGGTCTTATTTAAGAGGGGTGTTTTTTCTATGGGATTTTTGGGTAGTTTTGTGTCTGTGCACCTGACAGGACTGTTTAGTGTTGTTTGTTGTTTTGTATACGTGTTTTTCCTTCTTTTAATAAAAATAAAGAAGATGAGTAAACATGTTCCCGCTGCACCTTGGTCCAATCAATACGACGCCCGTTACAGTGGCGTTGGCTGCGTGTGTGTCATAGCTTTTGTGTGAATGACTGTGCGTCACCTGGTACATGGCTAGTGTTGGCTGTTCAACAGTTATTTTTATTTTTTTGTCTCTTCGGTCTTGGTACTGATGCACCTTTACTGTCTGTCGGTAGCCGGTGAACAGTCCTTGGCTTGGGTGGCTGAGGTCTTCCTGGCCTTCCTGTGACACCAGGTGCTCTAGCTGGCCTGGACTCTTGAACTGGTTTGGTTGGTGGAAAGAGGCCTAATGAATTCTGGCGTGCACCATTTTATAGCAATGCCCCGCCTCTTTCCAGGTGGTCGTTCTTGGGTTTTTGATTAAGTTTGATGGAGGTGTGTGGCGGCCAATAAGGGGCTGGCTCCCCTCCAGGGAAGGGGGGATGTGAGAATTTTCTACAGTACTTGTAAGACATTATTAGAGATGACCAGGCAAAAGTGGTGAGGGAGGAGCGCCCTTCTCAAGTTGAACAATAGGCCAATCTGGGCCACCTGGTCATATCGTAAACAAGGCAGCATGGTGGATCTTTCAGAATGTATTTATCATACAGTAGGCCTAGCCTATATGTTTCAACTAGTTTTCCTTGGGAAGGCAGATACTCCATATATATCTTCATTATTTTATTGTGTTACTATTTTCTTTTCATCTATTTTTTGATTTTCTTACTTTTTAACTGCATTGTTGGTAAAGGGCTCGTAAGTAAGCATTTCAAGTCTACACTTGAATTCGGCACATGATTTGATTTAAAGCCATAGCCTACACGTTTTCATCACGAGTGCAAACACACTTTTGTGTGTGTGTAATTTAGCGCAGTGCAGTGTTGCGTGAGTGTCTTGTAGGCAGTCATAGTTGTCAGTTTGTGTTGCTCCCACCGCCACTCATGTAGCTGCTGACTTGTCACATCCAGAGACTGTTACACACACTGCGCTGCCGTGAATGAGTGTTAGGAGCAAACTTGGGTCCAGTGCCAGGGTGCTGGCACACACTCCAACCCTGCTTACACACTATTTCCTCACATGAACACACACTATAGCTTCTGCCAAGGTCTACCACGGGTTAGATACGGTCAGGGATTTTCAATCCTATACTGTGTATGCAGTGGCAACATTCAAAAGGGGGGGGGGGGTTGTTTTGAGGCGCACATTTTTAGCAATTGAAAAAAAAAATTGGCTTGCCTGTATTGCATGTTATTTTGGCATTAATATGTGTCACATATCAGTTTGTAAACATTATTAAAAAAAATATATATATAATCATTGGGGGGTCTCCTTTTTTGTTTTCTTGAGTAAGGCAGCTCCAAAATGCAGGTGTTTCAGCCTAGATCAATGCTTTCTGTGGTGGTGGGGCAGCCAGCGGAAAATACGGAGTGTAGGTGTTGGTTATGTTCTCTAGTTGTGCCGTGATTGGCTCAGTGTTCTGTCACTCATGGGGACACCACGTCACTGCCAAGTCTAAGGGTGGAGCTCGAAAATTCAAGCCCCTTGGGTGCTGCCATAGAGTTACATTAGAAGTGCCCATCCAAGAAGGCTCAAGGTCATTGGCCACAGATTAAATGACGTCAACTCACGTTATATCTACATTTACTTTCTAAATCTTAGCTAGCAGTCATCATGAATGAAGTTGACAATCTACTGGCAAATCGTTTTTAGTCCTTGTCATATGAAGAGAAATAATGAAGAGAAATTAGAGATAAAACGTGTCGGTGCTCATCTGCCATTGGACAACAAGTTGGAAATCCCAAATTCAACAATGAGTGGTTTGGAAGGAATCAGTGGCCAACTGCAAGCATTGCAAAGAAATCACTAGCCTTCTATTCAGTGGAGTGGCTGTGTGGTCCCAAGTTTGGGATTAAGGGTCTCTTTTCCTAGTTTAAAATTATAAACATTCAACATTGGCCATGCTGTCAATGAAGCATGATTTGTGCTGCGCTCAAAACAACTGTTAACTTGGAACTGCAAAATCTGACTTCAGTGAGTTCAAGACAACTGGGAACTTGGGAAAAAATGAGCTCCGACTGGGAAAATACGTTTTAAATGGTCATCCAACTCGGAATTGTAGATCCGGAACTCGGGCCTCTTTTTAGAGCTACGACCTGAAGATCACTGACGTTATCATGATTCAACCTTGTTTTTTTGGTGTTCTTTTCCAATTGTCTTGAAAGCACCATAAATCCAGAGAATGCCAGACTTTGATGACTAAATTTGCCCACAAAGCACCACCGCGCCACCTTACTGTTCAAATGAGCACACCACAACAAGGTGAGTCCAAAAATGTCTTGATGATGCTGCATAAATTATTTAATATGCCAGGGTGTCACGTCCTGACCATAGTAAAATGTTATTTTCTATGGTAGAGTTGGTCAGGGCGTGACAGGGGGTGTTGTGTTTTTCTATGTTTTTTTCTATCTATGTTTAGTTCTAGTTTTCTATTTCTATGTTGTTGTTTTTTGGGATGATCTCCAATTAGAGGCAGCTGGTCCTCATTGTCTCTAATTGGAGATCATACTTAAGTAGTTTTTTTTTCCCACCTTTATGGGTAGTATTCTGTTTAGTCTATGTACCTGGCAGAACTGTGCGCTTTCGTTTTCTGTTTGTTATTTTGTCTTTAATGTTTTTGAGTTATAATACATTTCATCATGAGCACTCAACACGCTGCGCTTTGGTCCCCTCTCTACGACAGTCGTTACACAGGGAGATATGTATACTGTAGCTAAGAAAGTAATACAAGTGTATGTTGTGTAGTAAGCTGTTAGTAGCCCATGTGCCTCACCCTAATAATTTGGTCTATTTAACCCCTCTTAATTTCACCTACTTTTCTGACTTGATGGTGCACATATAGCCTACAACCTGTTGTAGAGAAATATAGTCATTGAATATTGTAAGAGCTATCATTGTCTGCTTATATGCCCCCTTCATTTATCCTACGGTTCTGACTTGGTGTACTGGGAGAACACTATAAGAACGACTCATGCTCTGAATTCGGTCGCTGTACATTTCAAAAGTGCTGAACAAATAGTTATATTGACTACATCCGTCCTAGTTCGCTCATTAATGTCTTAATTGAAATTACGGATGGCCTCTTATCCGCTCGTCGTGTTATGCCATAGTTTGTAGATCTCAAGTCCTAGTAGAATCCACATC
This sequence comes from Salmo trutta, assembly GCF_901001165.1. NCBI lineage: Eukaryota > Metazoa > Chordata > Actinopteri > Salmoniformes > Salmonidae > Salmo > Salmo trutta. Next base: position 16,075,085 of record NC_042996.1, on the reverse strand, counting down.
TTTTTTTTTAAAGCAAGTCAGCCATATCAGCTAGGTTTTTTAAAAGGCAGTAAATGAAGTTGATTGAACTGTTTCGCTGCCAGACAAGGGTCCGCTGAAAGCCAGGTGTAACAGTGGTAAGGTGTTGGGACTCTGCTGTTGGGACAGCTTTATGTAGGTCCTAACAGTTTGTGGGCACCGTTTGTCACCGTTATAGTATAGTTAATAGTATAGTACAATTAATGTGTTGTTTAGTGTTGTGTTTTGTAGTGGCTTTGCTGGCATGCATCCCATTTTTTCCCCCCACCAAGATGTAGATGCTAAAATATCCACTCTGTGTATGCATTAGATTATCTGACTAACCTGATGTAATATGGGTAGCTGCTCTATGGATGTCCTCCACACTGCTTGAATAAGACATTATTTAGTCTGGCCCATCTGTACTTGTCCTTCAGTGCAGTTGTGTTTTTAGCTCACTGCTCATTCCTGTCCTGAAGCCTCTAAAACAGAGAAGGAGAAAACACATCCTACCCTTGGCTCAGCCTGTCAAGGTTGTGACACTGGATTTGCTCACAGCCTCACACACACACAGTAGGCTAAATACACACACTGTCCTACACTGACAGACAGACACACACACACACACACACACACACACACACACACACACACACACACACACACACACACACACACACTCTGTGCCCACCATCCCCACAGGGCACAAAGAGACCTAATTCTCTACCCTTCGTTTGTCGGAGAGCTAAAGTCGTCTCAGGCGTCAGACTGGAACTGACAGATATGTTAATGTGAGTGGGAACACTCTGGATAGTTAAGGGAACTGTGTGTGTGTGTGTGTGTGTGTCTATCCTCATCTATGTTTCTCATATCAGTCTCTGTGAGTTGGATTCATCCTAAAGCACTGTTCGCATTATTAAACACCAAACCCAAACAAATTCATACTACATGTGATGGTGATGATAGTTCCCTCCCAACAGATGCTGGTAAAAAATAATAGGCCATTGTAGAAGTATAATCATTCCTCTCCATCAACAGGTGATGGTGCTGCCTTGGCACTGCAACTTTATGGAGAGGGTCATTGGCATGGGCACTGGTGGTCGGCTGGTGTTTGGCCAGGCATGGCAGGACAGGAATGGCAATGAGTAGTTTTAACCACAAGAGGGACAACGGCTATGTTTAATTGGACAGACATATTCAGATACACACAGACACACACACCTCTTCTCTATTTTTAAGTGCTATATCATTTGGAAGTCAAGTATCTTTAGGCAGTTTTCTCCATTAGTCATATTGCGTCCGCGGGGATGGTTTTGACACTGGCTCTGAACTGTCTGAGAATAGCTGCTGTCTCTACTGGGAATGGACGATTCCTTCACCTTTACCTGCTGCATATGAATGTAGCCCTTCATTACTAGCCATCTTGTCTGTACAGGTGTCTGTGGTGGAGGACAGCAGCAGGAGTGGTGTGGGGTTGCAGGGGCCAGCTGGTGTGCCTGTAGCAGGGCCCGCTGGATGGATGATCATCATACAACACAACAGCCGTTCCCTCCGACCAGGCTGGCACGATACCTGCATTCTGCTGCTGAGGGCAAACTCTACACCAGCCTATTTAGAAATGATTAAAGTAATGCTTTGAAAGAGGGTTTTATATGTATGGTGTTTTTGGAAAGTGTAGCTTAAACACACTGACCTAGTGGATGTTTTTTGATGGATTGATTTTCAGTGGGCCTAGTACAGTAGCCTACAAGGAAGTGGATGGATATGAATTATTATACTCATCATAACCTACTATGATCTGGTCAGTATCCCACGTCGTAGCCATCATCATGGTTCATTGATTTATGATTATCTCTCTTGTAAACATGTGTTTATTACCCGTGTCTACACTGAGTTTACAAAACATCAGGGACATCTTCCTAATATGGAGTTGCACTCCCTTTTGCGCTCAGAAAACGGTCAATTCATCGAGGCATGGACTACAAGGTGTCAAAAGGGCTCCACAGGAATGCTAGCAGATGTTGACTCCAATGCTTCCCACAGTTGTGTCAAGTTGGTTGGATTTCCTTTGGGTGGTAGACCGTTCTTGATACACACAGGAAACTGTTGAGCATGAAAAACCCAGCACTGTTGCAGTTCTTGACACACGCAAACCAGTGTGCCTGGCACCTACTACCATACCCTGTTCAAAGACACAAATCTTTTGTCTTGCCCATTCCCCTCTGAAGGGCACATATACACTCTAAAAATGAGGTGTTCAACAAGGGTTCTATGATCCTCAAAGGTTTTTGAAGAACCTTAGGATTCTTGGCAATAACAGTTGGGCTGTTAGGTTCCTGCAAGAACCCCATAGGAGGTGGTGTTCATCCAGGAACCTCCTTAGTTGGTGGGGGTTCTTACAGGAACCTAACTGCCCAACTGAAACATTTGGATTTGAATTTGAAAGGGCAGCAGGTGCAGGCACTTGACTGAAAAATGTAACGATCTCCTCAATTTAAGGTAAGGTTTGTCCCTTGTATGATCTAAATTGATATTGTCTTTTCAAATGTGTGCAAATATTTCTAAAACAGAAAATGGACACAATCCAATGGATATCAATCAACAGAGGTAATACGTAGGCTATAAGAATATGTTGAAGGCTAGCTGTATTGGGTGCAGATGACTCACTGTGTCTGTGTCGGCAGGTATACAGACAAGGAGGCATGCAAAGGTATGTCCATTGGTATGTTATGCAGATCACATTTACCATCCTCCTTTCTTACCTCTTCAATGAATATCCCATAGGCCTCTACATTATGGACAAGGTATGTGTATGAAAACCATTAATAAAACTGTTTCTTTCATTCACATTCACCATAAAAACCAAGCTATGAATACTGTCATGTGCATGGTTTGTTAATCATCTGTATAATTACTATTTTTGGATTCCCAGACTTCACCCTCTCTACACCTCTGATGAATATAACAGGAAACGTGTTTGATCACCATGCACTGATAAATCATTCTGGCTGTGGATACGGAGAACATCAACACATGAACATCAACACACCAGAGGATATACCCATTGGACTTGGGGTTCTGCTGGGAGTCTCTCATATTTAAAGTTTTTATTCTGCTTTGCCACTAAAATCATAATAAACACTGAGAACTAAACTATTGTCTTATGCATATTATTATTAATAAAAAGAAAAGATTCCTGGAGTATCCTTTAGAAGTTCTTCAAATTTAAACTGTGGGGGAACCCCTATACGTTTTTCAAAGAACCCTTTAAACGGGTTCTTCAAGAATCCCTTTTAATGGATCCTCAAAGAACCTTTTGAAGAACCTTTTGGGGTACATTGAACTACCTCCCCTCCCCTGTTATTATTATTAATAATACACATAACAATAACAACAATAAAACAATATTTTTGTTCAGTGTTTATTATTAGTGGCAAAGCAGAATAAAAACTTTAAATATGAGAGACTCCCAGCAGAACCCCAAGTCCAATGGGTATATCCTCTGGTGTGTTGATGTTCATGTGTTGATGTTCTCCGTATCCACAGCCAGAATGATTTTAACAGTGCATGGTGATCAAACACGTTTCCTGTTATATTCATCAGAGGTGTAGAGAGGGTGAAGTCTGGGAATCCAAAAATAGTAATTATACAGATGATTAACAAAACATGCACATGACAGTATTCATAGCTTGGATTTTGTTCAGAAATTGTTCAGATACCTGCTGACACAGACACAGAAGTGAGCAGTTCAGTCATCTGCACCCAATACCACATATTCTCATAGCATACATATTCTTACCTCTGTTGATTGATATCCATTGGATTGTGTCCATTTTCTGTTTTAGAAAGATTTGCACAAAAATCATCCTGCTGTCCTTTTCGAAATCCAAATGTTTCAGTTGGGCAGAACCCCCAGAACCCCCACCAACTAAGGAGGTTCCTCGATGAACGCCACCTCCTATTGGGTTCTTGGAATAACCTTTTTGGGGCACATTTCAGTGCCAAGAACCCTTAGGTCCTTCGAAGAACTTTGATGATCTTAGAAGAACCCTTGTTGAAACCCTAATTTTTTGGTGTATAATAACGCGCTTGGCAGGGTAAGAGTCAGTGACCTCGAGCTCGGGGACAGAGACAGACAAGGTCTTTGTTTTCGCATCTCTCCCACTCAGACTGACAGGACACGGGCATGTCCCTCTCTCTCTATTAGCGCGTCCCCGCCTGGCCCGTCCTAGACTATCATTAGTTTATTACTGGCCTAGTCCAAAGATAAAGGTCATGTAGGTGCCATAGCAATCGGCTGAAACAGTATGCCGCGCGCTATTGATTTTCGGTCTAGGTGGTGCTAATGAATCTCTCCAGCTCCGGGAAGGACCGTACTGCGCCGTGCGCATGCGTCAAGAGGAGGCTTCTCATTTCGCTGGCTGCTTCATAGTCAGTCCCCACAGCCCACAGTAGGCAACACAGTCGCTACCTGCCTGTCTAGTGGAACGGATATGGCTCCCCACTCACCCCGGCTTTTTCCCGGACCCAAGCGGCTTGTTGCCAGGCGAGGGCCGACATGACAGTACACGGACGAGAGAAGACCCCTGGCCCGCTCCGCCTGTCGGTCCCGTTAGAAGCGGGGAGAGGAGCAGGTCGACATGCGGTGCTGCTGGCTCTGTGCGCGCTGTGCTATAGCAACTCTCTGCACGGGGAGTTCGTGCACGACGATGTGTGGGCTATCAGCAATAACCCCGACGTCCGGCCCGGGTCCAGCCTACAGAACATCTTCACCAACGACTTTTGGGGCAAGAGGATGGCGGATAACACAAGCCACAAGTCCTACAGACCGTTATGCATCCTCACCTTCAAGTAAGTTCGCTCTCTCCCCTATAGCTCTCTGTGGTTATCTTCCCAGCATCGGTTGCAAAGTCTCAGTAGTTAACTTGAACAGCTTGGTCTCGGGCTTGAATGAGAAACAATGTTCCTGAAGTTGGTGGCAATGTCCACAAATGCGCTGGCCTCGTCAGCTATCCAACTTGTGATCCGATACAATTAATACCATGTATCCGTTCTCCGAAATAGGCTGACGTCATAGACTAGCCTACTGTAGGTTTCTTCTTGCTTTGAGCTGGGTTGAGCTTGGTCGATCGCCAGCGGTTATGAAGGACGCACATCTGTATCTACCACAAACATGTACCTAGCCTAATGGGTTATAATCAGACTGATACGGCGGTCAGGTTGCGCAGTTAGCTAAACTTGCTGAAGCGTGCCATGAACACTGCTCACTCGCAAGCAAAGCCTATTTTATTTGTGCTCCTTGATCTTAGAATATGCTACAGAAATGCAACTTGAAACATTTTCAAATAGCCTAGAGTTGAAATACAGCTGGACCTGGCAGATGTTGACCGTTTTTTTGCCTACACACTTGTTGCTTGCTGTGGCGTCCCTGAATTCGCACTCAACGTTCACTTCTATGTATTTTGCGGATATGTTTGACCCTGCAGAACATTGATCGGGCCACATTTTGGGATATTAGTGTTGAATGTTGTTGTCAACTAAACAAACAGTCGTCGTTCAAGGGAACTTTTCCAGACAGTGTCAATTTAATCTCCGGGCACACACACTGGAGAGGACGTGTCACAGGCAGCGCAATGGTACGCGGGAGGGGTCTGGCTCTCAATGCAAGCATTAGTCAACCAGAAACATGAATAGTTCACAGATTTCACAGATGTATGAAAAACATACTACAGACTATTTGAAAGATGTGTTGATATGAAAACTACGAAAAATGATAATTGACAGAACTGTAGGCTCTGTCTCTATCTAGCACACATAGGATTGATAATTAACCCTGATTTAACTAGGCAAGTCAGTTAAGAACAAATTCTTATTTACAATGATGGCCTAACCCTTAACCCGGAGGACGCTGAGCCAATTGTGCGCTGCCCAATGGGACTCCCAATCACGGCCGGTTGTGATACAGCCTGGAATCGAACCAGGGTCTGTAGTGACGCCTCTAGCACCGCTGTGCCACTCGGTTGCCCAAAAGAGGGTGAAGTGAAGTGTTATAATAATAATAAACATGTCCAGCAGGTCTGTATGTAATCAGTGAGGGCACAAAGTGCTTGGGTTTCTACAGCAGGCAGTCAAGTTTAAATATAGACGATAGATATGAAACAAGTGGAATACTAATATGAAGCATCAGGCGGTAGACAGCCACAGGACAGACCCATTCTCTGCCTGGTAAAGCTTTGTGCTTTTTCTTTGCACAGGGCTGTGGATACACACCCACCCACACACCATCCTATGTATGGGACTTATCTATTCTAATACTTTGATTGCTTAGTGAGACATCGTCTCCACTGTCACTCTGACGCTGTATCCTCTGACCTCTTCTCAGAGCCTGAACCGTCTGACACCGCACAATGCGCCAGGAAATAAATGTCAAATAAGTGTTATTTTTCTCTCCGCTACATTCCTCAGTGTTGAGCGTAGGTATCAACACCCTCTTTGAAAAGGGCACGTTCAGAGCTGGAGACGCGTGATGCTGATTATGACAACAGAGAGGTTGTCGGCTGCTGTGTGTGTGCTGAATGCTTAGTGCACTGGTTAAGGGGGAGAGGGAAGGCTGCTGTGCGGATGGAGCATCTGGTTGTGTAGCGCTCTCCTTCTGGTTCTGTAGTTGGTTACCCACACACTGCTGCCAAGCCAAGCAGCTGAATCTCCATCTACACATAGCCCAAAGCCGGCCAGATGCATTCTCTGTGGTGTGTACGTTCACGCACATACACAAGCTACTCCCGCGTGTCTGTCTGTCTCAAGCCCATAGTCTAATACTTTGTGACGGCACAGAGAGAAAGGAGGAGAGGAGTTGTCAGTGTCTCAGTGACACTACAGTACCTTGTCTGGTCTCCTCTGTATTTTCTTTAGATTCAGACTAAATTGGGCAAATCTGACTCACATTTGCGTGTATTCTTCATTATTATGGGAGAAGGGCCTATTTACTAGAGGTCGACCGATTATGGTTTTTCAACACCAATACCGATTATTGGAGGACCAAAAAAGCCGATACCGAATAATCGGCCGATTTCTTTTTTTAAATTATTTTATTTTTTTAGCCAAAATGTCAATATTTTTTAAAATTTAAAATTGTATTTATTTATTTGTAATAATGACAATTACAACAATACTGAATGAACACTTATTTTAACTTAATATAATACCACAATAAAATCAATTTAGCCTCAAATAAATAATGAAACATGTTCAATTTGGTTTAAATAATGCAAAAACAAAGTGTGGGAGAAGAAAGTAAAAGTGCAATATGTGCCATGTAAGAAAGCTAACGTTTAAGTGCCTTGCTCAGAACATGAGAACATATGAAAGCTGGTGGTTCCTTTTAACATGAGTCTTCAATATTCCCAGGTAAGAAGTTTTAGGTTGTAGTTATTATAGGAATTATAGGACTATTTCTCTCTATACGATTTGTATTTCATATACCTTTGACTATTGGATGTTCTTATAGGCACTTTAGTATTGCCAGTGTAACAGTATAGCTTCCGTCCCTCTCCTCGCTCCTACCTGGGCTCGAACCAGGAACACATCGACAACAGCCACCCTCGAAGCAGCGTTACCCATGCAGAGCAAGGGGAACAACTACTCCAAGTCTCAGAGCGAGTGACGTTTGAAACGCTATTAGCGCGCACCCCGCTAACTAGCTAGCCATTTCACATCGGTTACACCAGCCTAATCTTGGGAGTTGATAGGCTTGAAGGGGTGGGTATAATTTCTGGAACGTTCCAACAGGAATCTGTTCCAAAAAACGTAAAGTAAAAGGTTGCCAAACAACAACGCATACAAAGTAGCAACGCATACAAACCTAGCTAACTAGCTGCCGAATAGGCATCAACTCACCACGTAGCTTATTCTTAATGTTTGTCCATAGGCAACCAGAGTGAGGACAGACATTTTTCGGAATAAACGTGATGAGTGAAAAACGCAATGAAATAGACCACTCCCTACCCGGTATCTTATTCTGCCGCTAAACAACTTTGTATGCGTTGTTTTTTGGCAACCTTGTTATTTACAAAGTTTTTGGAATAGATTCCTGTTGGAACGTTCCACAAATTATACCCACCCATGTTGAAGTCATAAACAGCGCAATGCTTGAAGCACAGCTTAGAGCTGCTGGCAAAACGCACGAAAGTGCTGTTTGAATGAATGCTTACGAGCCTGCTGGTGCCTACCACCGCTCAGTCAGACTGCTCTATCAAATCATAGACTTAATTATAATATAATAAACACACAGAAATACGAGCCTTAGGTCATTAATATGGTCGAATCCGGAAACTATCATCTCGAAAACAAAAGTTTTTTTCTTTCAGTGAAATACGGAACCGTTCCGTATTTTATCTAACGGGTGGCATCCATAAGTCTAAATATTCCTGTTACATTGCACAACCTTCAATGTTATGTCACCTGCATTGCTTGCTGTTTGGGGTTTTAGGCTGGGTTTCTGTACAGCACTTTGAGATATCAGCTGATGTAAGAAGGGCTATATAAATACATTTGATTTGATAATTACGTAAAATTCTGGCAAATTAGTGTGCAACGAACCAGGCGGCCCAAACTGTTGCATATACCCTGACTGCGTGCAATGAACGCAAGATAAGTGACACAATTTCATGTTAGCAGGCAATATTAACTAAATATGCAGGTTTAAAAATATATACTTGTGTATTGGTTTTAAAGAAAGGCATTGATGTTTATGGTAGGTACATTGGTGCAACGACAGTGCTTTTTTCGCAAATGCGCTTGTTAAATCAACACCCGTTTGTCGAAGTAGGCTGTGATTCAATGAGATATTAACAGGCACCGCATCGATTATATGCAACGCAGGACACGTTAGATAAACTAGTAATATCATCAACCATGTGTAGTTAACTAGTGATTATGTTAAGATTGATAGTTTTTTATAAGATAAGTTTAATGCTAGCTAGCAACTTACCTTGGCTTCTTGCTGCCCTCGCGTAACAGGTAGTCAGCCTGCCATGCAGGCTCCTCGTGGCGTGCAATGTAAGGCAGGTGGTTAGAGCGTTGGACTAGTAACCGGAAGGTTGCAAAAACAAATCCCCGAATCCCCCCTGAACAAGGCAGTTAACCCCCGTTCCTAGGCCGTCATTGAAAATAAGAATGTGTTTTTAATCTGACTTGCCTAGTTAAATAAAGGTATAAAAAAAATAAAAAAAATACATCAGCAAATTGGTGGCCAAAAATACCGATTACCGATTGTTATGAAAACGTGTAATCGGCCCTAATTAATCGGCCATTCCGATTAATCGGTCAACCTCTACTATTTACACACATGTACAGTATATGGGACAGTGGTACATATGGAAACACACATGTCCTTGAAGATCTGCTAGGTATATCTGTCATTTCGACACGCGGCGACTCACACCTCATACACACACACACACTGACGCATGCACACATACACCACACCTGTGCATGTGGGGGCTCTGTGCTCAGTATAGCAGTGTGTTTCTGTGTCAGTGATCACTGTTGGGCCTCTGAGACGGTCCTCAAGGTGAAGGACACACACCCCTGAAGCACTCTAAAGTAGCCTGTTAATGGAACGATGACTTTGGGGAGAGAGCAGGAGGGGACCAAGGGAGAGGGGGAGATATAAGGAGGTATAGAGAAGGAGGGAGGGAGGAAGTGAATGGGATGAAAAGAGAGGGGGATAACAACAGAGAATGACAGGAAAACAGGCTATGAGATCACACCCCCCCCCCCAAATCCCACCCAGAGGACATAGTATTAACATGGTACAACAGTGTAAAGACACTCGTCATAACCTGCTGATGCCTCTGTCATATCCCCTGTCCCCTCCAACACAGCCAGGCTGCCTGGGGACAGTTACTGTGTCCTTTGGGAGCTGGAGACCTATCTGTTTCAGCATTGACCAGTGTAACCACTCTACCTGCACGGCTCAACACTTCTCTTCTATCACAATACAGGCACTATAGTGCTGTAGCTAGGCAACAGTGAAACAAAAATGACACCTATACAGTGGTGGGCCTAGAGTTTTTCCTGGTCAGGGGATGTGGTGTGGAAAGCCTCCAGATCCTAGTCGTAGGCTATAAGAAAGGCCTTGTTTTTCCTGGTCAGATCACATTGTCAGGAAATTGTCCGGTCTCTGGTCTCTAATTGAAATGCATTAGTTTTAATAACAGAGTGCACATCCGCCATGACTCACTGAGAAGGTCTATAACAAGATCACATCAAAGGGCTGGCATACACAGGTTAATACCCTCTCCCCAGGGCATCCTACAACATCCACTATGTATGATCTATGATGTAACACAGGATATAGGAGGGGTGGAGCCTGCTTTTCATCATCACTTAATGGATTGGACAATGGCTTTTATGAGGCGTCCCCGTTATCGCTTAGGTATGGTAATCAGCTCTACTGTCTTTTCCCCCATTAAAACCCATGTTATGTTCTCTTCAGATTCCCTTCTGTCTAGTTAAATTCTGAAATTCGGATTCTCCAAGTCTTTCATCCTGGAAATGTCTGGGTTTCTTCAGCATTAGGAGTCAGACTGTGCAGACTGTTTAATGATGAGAGAAACAGGCTGTTTTACAGAGATGGTGTAGTGCTGTAATTGAATTCATAATGGAGGTTTGGGTTTGGGATTCTGCTCTACTCTGAGACGGGGGAGGAATCGCTTAATATACGAGGGCGTAATTACAATCTCATGGAGAAATGTTTTTATACAACCAGAACTAATGGTTTTCGGTACCTGGGTGTGTAATGGAGATCTTACTATTGTGTTATAACTGCGTGTGGGCGGGGGAAAAATGTCATTTGAACAGACTAATATATAAGATATATTATATGAAGATTCCAAATTGCTTATCTCAGCCTTATTACACCATCAAAAAGCTGGCAACTAAGGGAAGGGAATATCCTCAACCAAAATGAATTTAATTGTATTCAATTCATGTAATTACCTTAAGTTAGATACCCGTCCTGAATTTAATTGACTAAGGTCGAATGGAATTGACCCCAGCTGTGATTGGACTGTAGTCATTGGTGATGGTGGCAACTGTAAAGGAGGGTCACAGTTCCCGACACAGTGTGGCTGTGATACATCAGCAGCGAATGTTTCATATCCTACAGTTTCCTTTCTCTGTAATTATGATGGCAAAATGGTGATTACAATCTCTCTCTCTATCAGATTGAACATCCTCCTGGGTGGAATGACCCCTCTCTACTTCCATGTGGTCAACGTGTGTCTTCACTGTGCCGTGACCTGTCTGCTCATGCACACGTGTGATCGTTGCGTGTTCGACGACCCCCGCCTGGCCTTCCTCACCGCCCTCCTCTTCGCTGTGCACCCCATACACACTGAGGCTGTGAGTATGCACACACACACACACACACACACACACACACACACACACACACACACACACACACACACACACACACACACACACACACACACACACACGACCCCCTCTAGCAGACATGCTTCTTCTCAATGACTCCTCCCTCACATGTCAGACCAATGACATGGATTCCTTCACATACTGTAGAGGAGCACGACCTTGTGACACATGCGGTCTTCCACTGACCTGGCAATCTGTGACTCTGCCTTCACGTGTGAGACGAGCTCAGGGCTCTCACTCACTCGTCTCGCTACTGGGGAATCAGGTCCCTGTTCAACGAGTCTGGGAAAAGGCAACCTTCCCGTTTTCATATTGCAGTTCCAGCTCCATGAGTTTAGTTTTGAATGTTTCAAAAGTAGCGAGGCAATTTTTACAATTTGGGAAATGGATAGAAAATCCTGTGTGGAGGCGAATTATAATTAATTCTCACAGGTGAAAGAAGAAGAAAGGCTGATGTGTTAAAGTTAGAGCTCTAGAGAGAGACAGAGAGAGAGAGATGAAAAGAGAGAGAGAGAGAGAGAGAGAGAGAGAGAGAGAGAGAGAGAGAGAGAGAGAGAGAGAGAGAGAGAGAGAGAGAGAGAGAGAGAGAGAGAGAGAGAGAGAGAGAGACTACTCCCAGTCTGTGTCTAGCATCCTAATCAGCCTTAGTCTCTCTAGTGTTGACCCTACAGTTCCCTTCATCCTTCCATCTGGCCCCAGTGCCAGCTTCAGCCCAGGCTTCACCGCCCAACCTTCTCCCTCAACCATAAACTAATCATGGACCAACCTCCAGCTCATAACCCTGTCCACATCCACAGCCACTCAAATGAGTCTTTAGCTTCCTAGCTCATACCAGCACTAGCCTCCCTAGCATAGGTTTTTCAGGAGCTTCAGTCCCAGTCCCATTTCCACCCGGTGTCAGTCTGCCAGGCAGTCATGCAGTAAGTAGTCAGTCATTCTGAGGGCTGGGGCTGATGCCGGGGCTGTGTAGTGGCAGGTCTTTGGCAGTGCTGTGTCTCTGCAGTGAGTGACTGTGCCAGTGTTGCCAGAGTCTGATGAACTCAGTGCAGTAAACCGGTTACGTCATTAGCCGGGGGACCAGCTGGAGGTCACTTCCCTTATACTGATGAGGAGGGACACACACACACACACAAACACCACAATCAGACAGAGATTAAAAAGTGGCCTATCCCTCATCCACCCTCCCCGTGAAGCTCCTGGCATCACACAGTCCCTGTCTCCCTATCCAATATGGCCGCCATAAAGATGCAGTCATTCAGATCTGCAGCCAGTGAATGGAGGTGCTGTTCAAGGCTGAAAGCCCTCCATTCATCCCACTCTCCTCTCTTCTCAATGGCGGCTGCTGAAACAGACTGGTCAGGTCATGTGGGGATCCCGCTGGCCGTCTGTGTGTCTCGCTGTCCACTTAGGCACCCACATGGTTGGCATGGCGAAGTGCATGTTGTTGAGTGTCTTAGCTGTAGGGAAAAGACAGGCCAGACAGAGGTGAGGGATGCCATACTGTAGATAGAGTCATTTTTCTCCTGACTTTTTAAACCATGTTATTGAGAAAATCCTTATTTTGCAGACCTGAGAGAGAGAGAGTGTGTGTCCTTGGGCTGTATATTCTACTCCACGTGTAGATTTTAGAGTGGGGCAGCTGTGTTCAAATTCCTGCAAAATGATGTAATTGGCTAGTGTGTGTGTGTGTGTGTGTGTGTGTGTGTGTGTGTGTTCCAGTGAAGACATCCCAGTGTGTGTGGACCAGGCCAGGAGACAGCAGTGGAGAGGTGGGAGAGCCATACTTACCATTACAGCAGCTCTGGTCAACACAATAGCTATCATTGAAACCCCTTTGTGTCCGTTCGAGACAGATCAGTGTATCACTGTCACCACTGTCAGAGGTACCGTATATCACTATAGGTTTATGGACATGTTTGGTGCTGGGTTAAAGAGGATTAGTATGGTACTGACTAGCGTCCTGCCCAGGGGGTGTACTTGTACATCAAGCTGCCTCACGCTACAGAAACAGGATGGGCTCAGGCCGTTCTGGCTTGGACAAGGCTAATTACTGACTACTGTAGTAGGGATGTGTGGTAAGGTAGTACTTTACTGTAGTAGGGATGTGTGGTGAGGTAGTACTTTACTGTAGTAGAGGTGTGTGGTGAGGTAGTACTTTACTGTAGTAGAGGTGTGTGGTGTGGTAGTACTTTACTGTAGTAGAGGTGTGTGGTGAGGTAGTACTTTACTGTAGTAGAGGTGTGTGGTGAGGTAGTACTTTACTGTAGTAGAGGTGTGTGGTGAAGTAGTACTTTACTGTAGTAGGGGTGTGTGGTGTGGTAGTACTTTACTGTAGTAGGGGTGTGTGGTAAGGTAGTACTTGACTGTAGTAGAGGTGTGTGGTGAGGTAGTACTTGACTGTAGTAGAGGTGTGTGGTGAGGTAGTACTTGACTGTAGTAGGGGGGTGTGGTAAGGTAGTACTTTACTGTAGTAGGGTGTGTGGTGAGGTAGTACTTTACTGTAGTAGGGGTGTGTGGTGAGGTAGTACTTTACTGTAGTAGAGGTGTGTGGTGAGGTAGTACTTTACTGTAGTAGAGGTGTGTGGTGAGGTAGTACTTTACTGTAGTAGGGGTGTGTGGTAAGGTAGTACTTTACTGTAGTGAGGGGTGTGGTAAGGTAGTACTTTATTGTAGTAGGGGTGTGTGGTAAGGTAGTGTGGTAAGGTAGTACTTTACTGTAGTAGAGGTGTGTGGTGAGGTAGTACTTTACTGTAGTAGAGGTGTGTGGTGAGGTAGTACTTTACTGTAGTAGGGGTGTGTGGTGAGGTAGTACTTTACTGTAGTAGGGGTGTGTGGTGAGGTAGTACTTGACTGTAGTAGAGGTGTGTGGTGAGGTAGTACTTTACTGTAGTAGGGGTGTGTGGTGAGGTAGTACTTTACTGTAGTAGGGGGGTGTGGTAAGGTAGTACTTGACTGTAGTAGAGGTGTGTGGTAAGGTAGTACTTGACTGTAGTAGAGGTGTGTGGTGAGGTAGTACTTGACTGTAGTAGAGGTGTGTGGTGAGGTAGTACTTGACTGTAGTAGAGGTGTGTGGTGAGGTAGTACTTTACTGTAGTAGGGGGGTGTGGTAAGGTAGTACTTTACTGTAGTAGGGGTGTGTGGTGAGGTAGTACTTTACTGTAGTAGGGATGTGTGGTGAGGTAGTACTTTACTGTAGTAGAGGTGTGTGGTGAGGTAGTACTTTACTGTAGTAGAGGTGTGTGGTGGGGTAGTACTTTACTGTAGTAGGGGTGTGTGGTAGGGTAGTACTTTACTGTAGTAGGGGGGTGTGGTAAGGTAGTACTTTACTGTAGTAGGGGTGTGTGGTGGGGTAGTACTTTACTGTAGTAGGGGTGTGTGGTAGGGTAGTACTTTACTGTAGTAGGGGGGTGTGGTAAGGTAGTACTTTACTGTAGTAGGGGTGTGTGGTAGGGTAGTACTTTACTGTAGTGGGGGGTGTGGTAAGGTAGTACTTTACTGTAGTAGGGGGGTGTGGTAAGGTAGTACTTTACTGTAGTAGGGGTGTGTGGTAGGGTAGTACTTTACTGTAGTAGGGGTGTGTGGTGAGGTAGTACTTTACTGTAGTAGAGGTGTGTGGTGAGGTAGTACTTTACTGTAGTAGAGGTGTGTGGTAAGGTAGTACTTTACTCTAGTAGGGGTGTGTGGTAAGGTAGTACTTTACTGTAGTAGGCATGTGTGCGATCAGGATAGAGTACTCAAATCCCCAGTTCCAGTCATGAGGAACCCTCTCGCCTCACGCCGTGCCTCATGAGAGAGAGAGAGAGCTAATACACACACACACACACACACACACACACACACACACACACACACACACACACACACACACACACACACAATGTAAATCAGTACCAAATGTCCCATTAGACAATTCCAGGGGGCAGGGTGTGT